>NC_084972.1:32679006-32692566 GCF_963691925.1 Scomber scombrus | reverse complement strand
ATCAATATGAGACGATGTCATCAGCAGCAGTGAAACTCGGCGCTCTTTTAAAAAGCTGCTCAGGATAACTTCATCACTGACTTTTTTTCTGGCGGTTGCCATGGCGCCGCTGGTAATTGTTTGGTGGTGTTCGGGTGGAGACAGACGTGCCAGGGGAATTTCTAAATAAAAGCGTTTCTTAAATGATCTGTGCTTTGTGGCTGTGTCATCACCATTCATTCCTATAAAACCACTTGTTAAATTAATAAAGCACAAAAGTGTTTACAGCACAATTACTTTATGTTTTATAGATATAAACCTCTTAATGTTGCTTTCAGAGTGCACAAAGAATGATGCATTTGACTCAGACTGATGTCCAACCACCATCGTCTCTCAAACTTCTTCTCAAACACTGAGCAGGGTTTCATGCTTCAGAGCGTGGCTACCTTGTGATTGACACGTCGCTACCACGGCAAACAATAAAACATTGATGGTGCTGCTGTAGAGAGTCAGTGACGTTAACTTCCTGTGAGTCCACTTAGCCGACGACCTGACGATCTGACCTTACTGCATCAACAACCACAGCAGTCATCAAACTACCCAACCCCCTCCGGAGACGCAGACAGAAAACACACAGACAGACGACAACCAGCACGCACAGTTCTAGGCGACAGTCTCTCTTTCTTTCAGCACGAAACTTGCTCTGTGACTCTCTCCCTGTTGTAAATATTGAATAGAGGAGACTGCAGTGGCACGAACACACACACACACACACACACACACACACACACACACACACACACACACACACACACACACACACACACACACACACACACACACACACACACACACACACACACACACACACACACACACACACACGCTGAGCTTTGCCCTCATTTACTCTCTGCTGTTGTATTCGACCAACAGCTCCTCTGTCTAGACTTTCTATAAAAGGCACAAACTCAGCATGTCCAGAGACGTACTGTGTGTGTGTGTGTGTGTGTGTGTGTGTGTTTGTGTGTGTGTGTGTGTGTCATAGGCTATTTTCGGGGACAAATCTCAAGACTAAAGACCAGTTAATTGGGGACGACTTGTCCAATTAGGGACAAAAGCTGTTTCACCCAATTAGGAAAAAAGCTGATTTTTGGGTCAGTGGTTGAGATTAGGATTATAAATAGATTTAGATAAGTAGTGTGGTGATCGTTAAGGTTTAAGGGTAAGTCTCCTGGAAATGAATGTAAGTCTATGTAATGTCCACAAAAGTGACCAAGAACAACGTGTGTGTGCGTGTGTGTGTGTGTGTGTGTGTGTGTGTGTGTGTGTATTCAGGTCTGTGTGAATCTGATAATCAGGGAAACCTTTTAAAAAGTCTTTCACCTGTTTGTAGTGTTTTTTCTTCTTTGTCACACACGTCTTTCACTCAGGATGAAAACAGGAAGATTAATTTAACGGCTCCTCTGTAGTGATTTAACGAGCTTTCTGAGCGACTGTAGCTGCAGCAGTGTCGCTGTGTTCGCTGCAGGTCTGATGATGCTGACTGATACTGTTGCATCATTCTGGTTTATAGTTTGGGTCAGTGATAAATAAGGGTTGGTAAGATTTAGCAATTCAAAAATATCTTTAAAATTGTTTTAAAAGCAGCATCAGGTTTGTTAAAATGTACATTTAGTATTTATTTTGGTTTTATATCATTTAAAATGATGTTTGCACCATTTTTTTTAACCAAAAGTAAAACTGAATTCTCCTGAAAATGTCAAATGGTGTAACCACAAAAGAATGATACATGTTACATATTTTATCCACCTAGAAAGAAAGAAAGTAAGAAAGAAAGAAAGAAGAGAAACAAAGAACAAGAAGTTGGAGGAGGAGAACGAAAGAAAGAAAGAAAGAAAGAAAGAAAGAAAGAAAGAACAAAAGTGGAGGAAGAAGAGAAAGAAAGAAAGAAAGAAACAAACAAAGAACAAGAAGTTGAAGGAAAGAAAGAAAGACAGAACAAGAAGTTGGAAGAAAGAAAGAAAGACAGAAAGAAAGAACAAGAAGTTGGAGGAAAGAAAGAAGGAAACAAACAAACAAAGAAAAAAGTGGAGGAAGAAGAGAAAGAATAAACAAGAAGTTGGAGGAGAGAGAGAAAGAAAGAAAGAAAGAAAGAAAGAAAGAAAGAAAGAAAGAAAGAAAGAAAGAAAGAACAAAGTGGAGGAAGAAGAGAAAGAATAAAGAAGTTGGAGGATATTATTATTATATTAAAGACGTTTTCTTTCTCTTCAAAGCTTTTTTTTTTATCTCTTTTCGTACCTGCAGTTACTTTAGAATCATTATTAATCTTTTATAAGTTATTAAACATTTAGTTTAATGTGATTAAACGTTGCTCCATCTGCGTCATCACTAACCACGGCTGGCGAGGATGTCTGTTGGGGATGCGGAGCGGGTCGCTGTCCTCTCTGTCTCTCCTCCTCCGCTGCTCCTCCTCTTCCTCCTGCTCCCTCCGAGTCCTCGTCTCCGTCCTCTGCGTCTTCGGTCTGTCCTGAGGAGGAAGCAGCTGAGTCTTCACCTTCTCCGACAGACCGTCCGAGTCCTTGTAAACGCTGGAAAACAATATCAGATCATTAGGTACCACTTTACAATAAGACTGCTTTAGTAAAAGGGTTTATAAATGGCTGTAAGTGTGTTATTAATTAGATTTTAAACCTTTAATTAACAGTTATAAATTAGTTATAATATAATTTCCCCATACATCAATGCAGGGTCACTATTTGGCAAGATGAAGGTCTGCTACACTGCTGCATTTTTATCAGGCGGGGAGTTCCGGTCCTCTGAAATGATGCCAACGCGGAAGTAACTTAAAACTGCATTCTATCAAAAGGCCACCAGGGGGCGACCGTTTTGGTGTCAAAAGGACTTCCGTCTCTATACAAGTCAATGGAGAATTCACCAACTTCTCACTTGATTTCTAACCTCAGTAAACGTTTTCAAAATGTGTTTATGGTCTCAATCGCTAGTTTAAAGCCTTCTTCAATGCAGTATGATGTTCATTTGGGACATTTTGGCCTCCCTGATTTTATATGTGACGATAAAGCAGGGTATGCATTAGAGCGTGGCTACGTCGTGATTGACAGGTTGATTGGTTCACAGGTTCAGGAGGGCGCCTCATGCTCCTCCTGATGCCCATATAAGTAGAATCCGTGATTTTATTTTACCCAGCATGCACCAGAAATGTTCAAGATGGCGCTGCTCAGATCCGATACTATTGGCCTCCGAGCAGCAGTCCACAAACCAATGGGTGACGTCACGGATGTTACGTCCATTTTTATATACAGTTTATGATTTTTATCCACCAGGGTTAAATAGATGATCAGATCTTTGTCAGTCAGCAGATTCTTCCTTCATCTATCTTGATGTTTCTCACCATTTCATTATGCGCATTAATTTATGAGTTAAAGATATTTATAACTACTAAATGGAGCCTTATAAAGTGTAAATATATCACCATTTACTAATGAATTATTAACATTTCTGACTGCTAAAAGGAGCCTTATTTTAAAGTATGATACACTTCCATTTATTTATGACTTACTAATATAAACACAATCCATTTTTGTCATGAAATGTGAATACAGATATCATGCAAAACGTTTTATTTACTTTTTATTCATACATGTTAATAATTTATTAGGAAATGGTGATATATACTTCATATTTTACAATAAGGTGGAATTTTTGTGTTAAAATGGTTTGTAACTCATAAATAAATGCTCATAATTTGATGCTAAGAAACATGAAGACAAAGCTAAAGATCCAATCTGAGATTTAGCAACACAGATAAATATGGGAGCACTATTTGGCAAGAAACTGTTTTTTCTCGCTGTGATTGTAAAAATTATCCTCGAACGATCAATGAACCAAAAAGAATCACACACACACACACACACCGACCTGTCAAATGTTCGCAGCTGGTCGGCGTCCACGTGATCGCTGATGTTCACCGTCAAGTCCGACACCTGCTGCGTGCTGGAGTTCTACACACACACACACACACACACACACACACACACACACACACACACACACACACACACACACACACACACACACACACACACACACACACACACACACACACACACAATGTATGCATTAAAACAAGACAGAAACATTCAAGAAAAGGATCAATATCTTTTTAATCAGACTTTTAATTGAACTTTTATATTATATTATTTATTCAAACTTGTCTTTTATGTTATGCTTTAACCTGTTTTTACTACTCGGACTTTTCCTTTTTATTCTATTATTTATTTCCTGTTTGTTTTCCACCTTTTTATCTCTGGTTTTACTTCATCACATTTCCTCTTAAAAGTTGTTTTATTGTTGTATTTTCTTCTTTTCCTCACATCTCTGATTTTACCCCCTTTATTTAATAATTCATGTATTAATCTTTTATTATATTTGGCTATTATGAATGTTTACATTGTTATTCTACCTCTAGACTATAAGAATATAATGTTAAACCTCAATAAAAATCAGTAAACACAGCTTTAGATCTGTCTGCAAGGGTTCAACTAATGTAGAAATGGATGTTTGATATAATTATTTATTTGTTTTAATTATATTCCTGACTCAGTTCTTTTAGGAGTCCAGTTTTAAAAGCATATCTAACAGCTGGTTGGTGAAGAGGGGAGATATCTGTTGTGTTTGTGTTTGTACCATCAGGTTGAAGATCAGCGTGGAGTCCACAGCGATGGCTTTGAGCAGCAGCTGGACGTCTCCGTCTTTGGCTTTATATCTCAGACTGTAGAGCTCCTTGTTGCTGCTCCAGTCAGACGGCAGCAGCTCCGACTTCTTATCACTGCTGCGGGGCTGGAGGAGAGGAGAGGAGGAGGAGAGGAGAGGAGAGGAGGAGAGGAGGAGAGGAGAGGAGAGGAGAGGAGGAGAAGGGGAGAGGATAGGAGGAGAGGAGAGGAGATGAGAGGAGAGGAGAGGACAGGAGAGGAGAGGAGGAGAGGAGATGAGAAGAGGAGGAGAGGATAGGAGGAGAGGAGATGAGAGGAGAGGGGGAGAGAGGAGAGGAGGAGGGGAGGAGAGAAGAGGAGGAGAGGAGGAGAGGAGAGGAGAGGAGAGGAGGAGGAGGGGAGGAGATAAGAGGAGGAGAGGAGGAGATAAGAGGAGGAGAGGAGGAGGGGAGGAGATAAGAGGAGGAGAGGAGAGGAGAGGAGAGGAGGAGGAGAGGAGATGAGAGGAGAGGAGAGGAGAGGAGAGGAGGAGATGAGAGGAGAGGAGGAGAGGAGAGGAGAGGAGGAGAGGAGAGGAGAGGAGAGGAGAGGAGAGGAGAGGAGAGGAGAGGAGAGGAGAGGAGAGGAGAGAGGAGAGGAGGAGGAGAAGAGATGAGAGGAGGAGGGGATGAAGGAAGAGGAGGAGAGGAGAGCAGAGTAGAGGAGAGGAGAGGATGAGGAGAGGAGAGGAGAGAGGAGAGGAGAGGAGAGGAGAGGAGGAGAGATGAGAGGAGGAGGGGATGAGAGAAGAGGAGGAGAGGAGAGCAGAGTAGAGGAGAGGAGGAGAGGATGAGAGGAGGAGGAGGAGAGGAAGAGAGGAGAGGAGGAGAGGAAGAGAGAGAGGAGAGGAGAGGAGGAGAGGAGAGGAGAGGAGAGGAGAGGAAAGGAGAGGAGAGGAGAGAGAGAGGAGACGAGACGAGACGAGAAGGAGGAGAGGAGAGAGGAGAGGAGAGGAGAGGAGAGGGGGAGAGACACAGGAAAAAACAGAGACAAAAAGAAAAAGGGGGAAGATATTAGAGGTTAGGACAGTGAAGTGTGTGTGTCAACCTTTAATGTCTGAGTTGGATTGACCTCAGCAGCATAACCTAAAGATGACATTTATTATTCACATTTCTGTAGCAGTCCTTTAACTATAATGCAAATTAAGAAGGAAAAAAAACCTGAATAACGTCTTTATTATGAAGGGAAAGACACATTTATATATTTAAAAGTCACTAAAAGACAACAACACAGATTATTTTAACATGTTTTGTTGAGGATGAGTATGTTATGTTGTTTAATTTGTAGTTGTAGGCTGTGTGTTGTTGTTTTGTGTCCATGTGTTTAATACAAATAATAATAATAACACAAAATGAGAGGACAGTTTTTGGAGTTTGCTGTAAAATCTGTTAAAAATCTACTGGTTGATTTTACAATAAATATGTCAGTTGTTCTTTAAATATATATTTTTTTAACAACAGGAAGTTACTTTATTTGTTTACCCTGCTTTTTGATAATTATGTTTTTTAAGCTGCTGAATTGAGTCTCTAAATGGGGAATGGAGTGATTTACTTTACTGGTTTTGTGCTGTTACGTTTTTTTTTTTTAAATGTGTGCAGCTGGTAGTATTTGTGTGGTGAGTTTTTTAATTTAATGAATATGTTTTTTTATATTGTTTTATGTGTTTTTGTTATTCTAGGCTGTGTTTAATAAAAAATAATAATACAACAAAATGACACGACTGGTTTTGTGCTGTTTTATGTTTTTGTTGTTTTTCAAACGTGTGCAGCTGGTGGGTATTTTTGGTGGTTTATATTGTTTTATTTGGTTTATTTGTAGTTATAGGCTGTGTGTTGCATGTTTATGTGCATGCTTGTGCCTTTGTGCTCACACATGTTCAATAAAAATAATCATTAAAAATTAAATTATATATGACATGACAGTTTTTGGAGTTTGGTGTAAAATAAGCTTAAAAACAACTAGTTTATATGACATTAAAAATAAACACATTGGTCATGAATTAAAGCTAAATAACTTAAACTGGTTACACAGTGAGTCAGCGAGTATTGGTACAAAACTCCATTAAAAAACTCTCTAATTTAACTTAAACCTGATCAATAAAGGTGAATAACATGTTTAAGACTACATAAACATTATTAGCTCACACAGCCACTGTCAAAGTAAATAGCTCATTAATCTTTCATATATACATATATTTAAAAGTAATACGTCAGCTAATGTTAATGTGATGTTTGGAAAATGATGGATTTAGTGTTAAATTGCTGTATTTTAACTGTATATATTGCGGTTATCTAATGTTAGCCGATTGGCGTTACGGATTAATTGGTGACCTTGTTAATTGGTGCCTCTCTCACATTAAAAGCTACATTAAAAGAAGAAAAAAAATGCCTAGTGTAATTTAAGATACTAAACACAAATAAGAATGTATTTTAAAAAAAAGATTTAACTACAACAGCTCTTTTTTCAGGAGGAACAGCTACGTGACGGTCACCAATTAACACGGTGACCAGATAAAGCGTAACACCTGAGCTCACCTCGTCCCCGGAGCCGATGCACCGGTATCCGCTCTGTATCATCTCCCAGTGGATGAAGCAGACGACGGCGTCCTGCGGGCAGCTGATGCCGGAGGAGACGCAGGTGTACAACACCTCCAGGCCGGCCATGACTTAGTCTGTATGTTGATTTATAACCGAAACAACATTTAGTCCCGATGCTGCTGAAAGGAAAACGAAAGTCAGGACGGTGTTGTGACGTTGGGACGTGACGTAAAGACGCCAGCAACGGCCAGGTACTTCCTGTCAGCAGCTTTTCAGAGTAATAGTCTATTAGAGATAGATAGATAGATAGATAGATAGATAGATAGATAGATAGATAGATAGATAGATAGATAGATAGATAGATAGATAGATAGATAGATAGATAGATAGATAGATAGAATCCCATACATTTCAGAAAAATAGCAAACAAACAACATTATTTAACAGCATTTAACTGTCTTTTAACTGAATTTTCCTGTAAATTACCCTCAAAATCTAACTGACAAATAATGTCATTTAAATTGCATTGTACTGCTTTTTGTATTATGTTTTTTTCTGCTGTTTAAACTACAGTAATAAGTAATTTTTTACAAATAAGTTATTTTTTTGGCATTTTGATGTTAAGTCTACGGACATTTCTTATAGTATAGATAGATAGATAGATAGATAGATAGATAGATAGATAGATAGATAGAATCCCATACATTTCAGAAAAATAGCAAACAAACAACATTATTTAACAGCATTTAACTGTCTTTTAACTGAATTTTCCTGTAAATTACCCTCAAAATCTAACTGACAAATAATGTCATTTAAATTGCATTGTACTGCTTTTTGTATTATGTTTTTTTCTGCTGTTTAAACTACAGTAATAAGTAATTTTTTACAAATAAGTTATTTTTTTGGCATTTTGATGTTAAGTCTACGGACATTTCTTATAGTATAGATAGATAGATAGATAGATAGATAGATAGATAGATAGATAGATAGATAGATAGATAGATATTTTATTGATCCTTCATAGGTTTACAGCAGCTACATCCACACTTAAAAAAGCCACATGTAACATCACATAGAAACACATCTCTAACTATCCAGTGGAAAAGAAACTTTAAAAACGTATTACTAAAAAATACCCAAAAGTTGTACTAATAAAACAAATATAAGTAAAAGTGCACTGTAGTATCTAAAAAATATCTAAAAATAAAAGAACCTGCATACACAGTAATAATAATAAAATATTAATACAGCAGCAAAAACACAAATATAGAAATATTTGCAAGTAAAAAGCAGAAAGATGCAAATAGCAACGTACATAATGATGTTGAGTGTAACAATGAACTCTTGACATTAGAAACAAAGCTTCTCCAGAGCTTTCTAATGCCCATTTCAGTTTAATTCATCATCTTTTATTAATTTGTGATATTATCATCATTTATTATTGGAAACTTTTATTCAATCAGGATATTTCTGTTTCCTATGATAAACGTATAAACTTTATTTATAACCATGAACACGTTCAGGACTGAGTTTTGTTTTGATAACCGGAAGTTATTCACTGCTGTATTGATTCTAACTTTAAGGAGTTTTCATAATTGTGTTTTGATCCAACACATAAAGAGTCCGGCAGTGAACACAATCTCAGACTTTACGTTCCGCTTTCCCTGCAGAGATCTCCCTGTTTCTGTCTACTGACTCTGTGATCTGTGGATAAAACATTAAAAGGTTATTAATAACTCAAAAAATACCAAATGTCTTTTTTGCTGACTGAGTATCTCAAAATAATGACTTAGTAACACAAAAAAATGTAACTTAGTGATGCAAAATAATGAGTTTCTATCTTAAAATACTTTATAACTCACAATAATGACTTAATATGTCAAAATAATGAGAAACTATCCCAAAATAATGACTTAGTATTAGCTCAAAAATAAGACTTATCTTATATAAATTATTAGTATCTCATTATTTTGAGATAGTTTCTCATTATACTGTCTTATAGTATCTGTTTTTCATCATATTAGCAGAAATAGACTTCTATAAAAAGCTAATATTAAACATATTTATTAATGTATTTTATTGCGTGTGTAGTTTCCCTTTAAAGACAGCGGACTCCATTTCCCAGCATGCACCTCGCAGGGCGGCGACAGGCAGAGGGAGAGGAGCGAGAGAGAGGAGCTTCCTGGTCAAGATGGCTGCTCCTTTGACACTTCTTGTGATTGTGGCCGTCACAATCCGCGCTGCTCTGTTCAGATCCAGTTTGGTGGATGTGATTTCGGAGCGCGTGGAGGTGGTGTCTCCTCTGACTGCCTGGAAGAGAGGTAAGCCGGGCTTGGGACGCTTTTTGGGGCCTTTTTATACAGACTGGAGCTGCTGCTGCTGCCTCTGCTCAGGCTGCATCATGAGGAGGAAAGTGAGGAACCGGTTTAGCAACATAATGCAGCTGTGCATGCTTAAATACAGCTGAGCTTGCTTAAATACACACTCAGACAGCTTAATAATACTGTAATTAATTATTATTAAAATATAGCAGCTAGGTTTCTATTAGAGAAGATTTAAAGCAGTTTTAATTCGTATTTTCTTGTTTTTGAGCAGATAAATGAGGTTATTAGTTGTGTTTGTGTTGTATAAAGACACAAATGCAGCTGTGCATGGTTAAATCCAAACTCAGACAGCTTAATAATACTGTAATTAATTAAGTATAGCAGCTGGGCTTCTATTAGGGAAAATTTAAAGCAGTTTTAATTCGTATTTACTTGTTTTTTGTGCAGGACTAGTTGTGTTTGTGTGGTATTAAGATGCTGCAGCAGCGACCTGAAACACTGATTCAGACTTTTAGAGGCTTAAAAAGCAGATTAAAATGAACTAAGTATTTATTTTAAATGCTGTACTCATGCATAATAATGTTATAGCTGTATTTTAACACAAATGTCTCAGATTTTAAGAGGGGTTGCACTTCTACTGCACATGTTTTAAAAGTGGGTTTATTCAAATTAGTCTCACAGAAATATGAATTATAGCAGCAAATATCTATAAACAGTGATAGAAGAAGTATTCAGATCATTTACTAGAGTAAAAGTACAAATACAACAATGTAAAAATACTTCATAGCAAGTAAAAGTCCTGCATTAAAAATCCTACTTCTGTATAGCTTGATGTATTTTCTGTTCATATCTTTCAATTCAGACATGTTTCACTATTTTCTGACATTTTATAGACAAAAACCTGCAGCCTGAGTTGATTTGAAGCATTTATTTGAAGTCTTTCCTTCTTTTTAAAGCCTCCATGAAAACCAGATAATCTTCCCTACAGTACATGACCTGTGTGTGTTTGTTTGTTTGTTTTCAGTGGTTGAAGGTTTGGCTCTGCTTGACTTGGGAGTGTCACCGTACTCTGGAGATGTTTTCCACGAGGTGAGACACACACACACACACACACACACACACACACACACACACACACACACACACACACACACACACACACACACACAGCTTGATTACATCTATAACAAGTGTAAATCACACTGAATCTAATAATATAAGTGGCATATCCGTGTTTTCTGATAGAGTATTGATGCGGATCGTACCTCACTTTTCTCCCACAGTGTGAAAATCTCTAGTTTCAAACCTTCCACGCTCTAAATAACACTAAAATACACTAAAATAAGATAGTTTTTAAGGTTTATGTTTCTGCTCCGATCCCCTAAACGTCCTTCTTTCTCTTCCTCTTCAGACTCCTCTCATCATCTACCTCTTCCACTTTTTGGTGGACTATGCAGAGATCACATTTATGGTGAGTATAAACATCACAAACATCCTCTCTTTTCTTTTTTCTTTTTTTTTCTTTTAACCTTCGTGTCGTCCTCCCGGGTCAAATTGACCCCGTCTGTTTTGACTCTTCCTTCCTTCCTTCCTTCCTTCCTTCCTTCCTTCCTTCCTTCCTTCCTTCCTTCCTTCCTTCCGTCTGTCCTTCTTCCCTCCCTCCTTCTCTCTTTCTTTCCTTCCTCTCTCTTTCCTCCCTTTCTTCCTTCCTTTCCTTCCTCTATTCCTTCCATCCTCCTTCCCTCCTTCTCTCTTTCTTTCCTCCCTTCCTTCCTCCCTCCTTTCCTTCCTTCTTCCCTCTTCCCTCTTTTCCTTCCTTCTTCCTCACTTTCTTTCTCCCTCTTTTTCTTCCTTCTTCCTCCCTTCCTTCCTCCCTCCTTTCCTTCCTTCTTCCTCCCTTCCTTCCTTCTTCCCTCTTTTCCTTCCTTCTTCCTCCCTTCCTTCCTTCCTCGCTCTTTTCCTTCCTTCTTCCTTCCTTCCTTCCTTCCTTCCTCCCTCTTTTCCTTCCTTCTTCCTTTCTTCCATCCTTCCTTCCTCCCATCCTTCCTTCCTTCTTCCTCCCTTCCTTCCTCCCTCCTTTCCTTCCTTCTTCCTCCCTTCCTCCCTCTTTTCCTTCCTTCCTCCCTCTTTCCTCTTTTCCTTCCTTCTTCCTCCCTCCCTTCCTTCCTCCTCCCTTCCTTCCTCCCTCTTTTCCTTCCTTCTTCCTTTCTTCCTTCCTTCCTTGACTCAAGGACAACAGGAGGGTTAAAAAGAGGCAGTTTCAGTATTATCCAGAATGAAAACAGAAAAACTGAAATGACATTTTAAGCATCTTGTTTTTTTCTCTGCTGAATATAAACGGAGGATTTCGTGTGATGTTGCAGCTCTGATAAAGACTTTTCATCCTTTCAGTGATCTAATATAAGAGTGTGTGTGCCGTGTGTTTCTGTCTCTCTGCAGTTAGCCGATGTGATGACAGCCGTGGCTCTTTACCTCGCAGTGAAAGACTACAACAAACAAGTGGTGAGAAAACACAGAAAAAAGACTTCCAGCATGTTATTTTGGATTTTAAATCGTTTTTTGGGGGAAAAACTTAAAAATCAATAAACATCAAAGCTGTAACACGATACAGATACAGTCATTTATCCTCATTATCTTCTAATCTGACTCTTCATTTCTTGTCTAATTGATTAATTATTATTTTTTTAGTGTGTTGCACATAAAAGAAAAAAGACATAAAACATGCAGACTGTGTGAGATACAAAAGAGAAGTAAAGAAATACAGACAAATATATACCAAAGTGCAACAAAAACACTTAAAAAATGGTATAATTGTGTATAAAAGAGGAGAAAAATGTCCATTATAGTATCCTAAAGCACAAAGTGAGGATAATATTTAGATTTTAAGTCGTTTTTGGGCAAAAAATTGTTTATTTTCTGAGTGAAATCAATCATGGTGAAAACATTAAAGCTGTAACCCGATACAGATACAGTAATTTATCCCCGTTATCTTCTAATCAGACACTTCGTTTCCCTAATTAATCAATTAATTGTTTGTTTGTTTAGTGTATTGCACAAAAAAAGACATCATTTTTGAGATTAGGAAAATAGAACAATAACCAACAAATAGAAATACAGACAAATATATACAAAAAATCGTATAATTGTAAATAAAAGAGGAGAAAAATGTCCATTACTGTATAATATTTTGGATTGTGTGACATGTTTGATGTTAATGTTTCAGTTCAGGAAGCAGAAGTATGCGTTGGAGGCGGACCGTTACCCTCACGACTGTCACGAGCTCATCAGAAGCCCGACAGAAATGTTCTACATCCCTCTGAAAGTCGCCATGTTGTGAGTATTCAACAAGTTTTTGTAAAGTCTGTTTATTTCCCTTTTTAAATGGTTTCTCTGAAGTGTAAATATAAACAACCCATCGTAGCCTTTTATTGTTTTTGTTTGTTTTTCTCACTTTTTTTTCTTCTCTCCGTCTCTCGTCGCAGTTACCTGTTGAACCCGTTCACCATCCTGTCCTGCGTCGCCAAGTCCACCTGCGGTCTGAACAACGCCGTCATCGCCTTCTTCATCCTCTCTACGATAAAAGGTCCAGTTCCAGTTTTTAACCACGAGACGAGCAATATGACTTTTTTTATTTAAGGCCATTACACATTATTTTATTTTAGGATTTAACTCTCACTGTAACCTTCCTGTCGTCCTCCCGTCTGCTTTGACTGTTCCTTCTTTCCTTCCTTCCTTCCTTCCTTCCGTCTGTCCTTCCTCCCTCCCTCCTTCTCTCTTTCTTTTGTTTCTCTCTTTCCTCTCTTCTTTCCTTCCTCACTCCTTTCCTTCCTTCCCTCCTTCCTTCCTCCCTCCTTTCCGTCCTTCTTCCTTCCTCCCTCCCTCCTTTCCTTCCTTCCGTCCTTCTTTCCATCCTTCCTCCTTCCTTCCCTTCCTTCTTCCTTCCTTCCTCCT
>NC_084972.1:32639006-32676506 GCF_963691925.1 Scomber scombrus | reverse complement strand
TGCTGCTTATATAACTAAAAAATCCTCTGTGTGGATCCAGAACAACTGTTAATAATCTAATTTAATTTAATCCTTTGTAGGTCTGCTTAACCATTTGATAGAGGTTACTTTGTGTCATGATCTATTTAACCCATTTAACTTTTTTGGGGCAATCTTTACTACTTGTATGAGGTATGTAATGCACAGACAGACCATCAGGTTGTTCTATGGTTGCTATAGATACAGGTTGTTCTATGGTTGCTATAGATACAGGTTGTTCTAAGATTGCTATAGATACAGGTTGTTCTATGGTTGCTATAGATACAGGTTGTTCTATGGTTGCTATAGATACAGGTTGTTCTATGATTGCTATAGATACAGGTTGTTCTATGGTTGCTATAGATACAGGTTGTTCTATGGTTGCTATAGATACAGGTTGTTCTATGGTTGCTATAGATACAGGTTGTTCTATGGTTGCTATAGATACAGGTTATGCTTTCATTTTTTTCATCTTGTACATGAACAGAATGAGTCTCTAACATATTTTTAATAAAAGTTTAGAATAAATGAGGTGTGAATGAGGTCTGCAGAGGTCTGTAAAACATCACATTTAGGCCCAATGAGAAAAAAAGTCCATGTTTTATGTTTTATGTTGTCATGGCCTTAAAGAGGAAAAGCAAATAAATGATTTTTTTAAAATAGCACTTTCTTGGTGTGACCTACAAAGGGTTAAGACCTTTTTTCCAATTAACAACTATGAACCCAAATATGATAAGTGGACGCTTAGTAACTAAACCAACGTTCCCATGAATTAAAAATTCATTCATTAAAAAATGAACCATTAAATACCTGCAAAGTACCTCAGGAAATTAGATTAAAATTAAAGGATGTTTTTTTTCTTTCCCTTCATCCAACATGTGAGCCGCCGCCTCTCCTCCAGAATAAGTGTTAATGTGTATTATCATTCTGTGTGTGTGTGTTTGTGTGTGTGTGTGTGTGTGTGTGTGTGTGTGTGTGTGTGTGTGTGTGTGTGTGTGTGTGTGTGTGTGTGTGTTACAGGGAGCATCCGGTGTTTCTGATCTTCATGCAGTTAGCGGTGATCTCCATCTTTAAATCTTACCCCACTGTGGGAGACATCGCTCTCTACATGTCCTTCCTGCCGGTGTGGAGTCACCTGCACAGATGTGAGTGTAGAAAAAAACACACACGACACATTCACACCATAAAAGAGAACGTTTTATTTAAGAGGTTTATTATCATCTGTTGTGATCTTTATTTGTTTAACCAAAAAAAACAAGTTATCAAGTTTATCAATATTTGAGCAGAGATATCAATCAATCAATCAATCAATCAGCAGCTTTTCATTCAGGTTGTTTAAAGTGCTTCACAGTTGATTGACAAGCTGATAAATTAATAAAACAACATGAAGGAAAGGAAGAAAAAAAGATAAAGGAATAAAGACCAAAATAAAAATAAAAATGTTTTTTTTAAAGTCAAACAAATATAAATAAAAAAATAAGTGATAAATGTAAAAAAAAAAATAAAGGAAAATAAATAAGAGAAAAAAATACAAATAAATGATAAAAAAAATGTTTAAAAAAATCAAAATAAGAGAGAAAATAAGTGATAAAAATGTTTTAAGAAAAGATTAAAGTAAAATAAATAAGAGAAAATCATACATGAATAAAACTAAGAAAAAATACAGTAAAAGTTAATTAAAAGTTAAAGTAAAAAAATAAGTTTAAAAAGTTAAAATAGATTTAAAAATCAAGTCAAATGAAATAAAAGAGATAGTTTAATAAAAGCTAGACTTAACTAGGTTTTAAAAGAAGAGATTAAAAAGACAAGGGAAACAGATGTTATAAAATCAAATAAGAAGATAAAACTTAATATTAAAATAACATAAATCTCTCTCTCTCTCTCTCTCTCTCTCTCTCTCTCTCTCTCTCTCTCTCTCTCTCTCTCTCTCTCTTTCTCTCTCTCTCTCTCTCTCTCTCTTCAGTCTTGAGGAACATCTTCTTGGTGTCCTGCGTCCTTCTCGCCTGCTCGGCTCTGTTTCCGGTTCTCTGGCACCTCTGGATCTACGCCGGCAGCGCCAACTCCAACTTCTACTACGCCATAACGCTGCTGTTCAACGTGGCACAGGTAGGACGGTTTATTAATAGTTAATCTGGTATTTAGAGACACATCTATAACAGCTCTCCTGCTCCTCATCTTCCATATTTTTAATTTCCAAAGACGTAAAGAACTGATATTTAAATGTTTCAGAGTTTACCTACAAGCATGATTTTTGATATCACAACTAGGGATGAACAGTTTTAATGAGGAGTTGAGCTGTGTAGTCTAGTATGAAGGCTTCATTAACAGCTACTGGAGAGCAATGATCACTTTCCGCCACTAGGAGGAGCTCTAAGCTTCTGTAAACCACCTCCACCTTGTGTAGAAGTAGAGTCTGACACAGTGAATTTTTACTGCTGCCCTCAGCTACTTTGACCGGGTAGTAAGCAGGCGGGGAGTTCCGGTCCTCTGAAATGAGGCCAACCCGGAAGTAATTTAAAACTGCATTCTATCAAAAGGCCACCAGGGGGCGACCGTTTTGGTGTCAAAAGGACTTCCGTCTCTATACAAGTCAATGGAGAATTCACCAACTTCTCACTTGATTTCTAACCTCAGTAAACGTTTTCAAAATGTGTTTATGGTCTCAATCGCTAGTTTAAAGCCTTCTTCAATGCAGTATGATGTTCATTTGGGACATTTTGGCCTCCCTGATTTTATATGTGACGATAAAGCAGGGTATGCATTAGGGCGCGGCTACGTCGTGATTGACAGGTTGATTAATTCACAGGTTCAGGAGGGCGCCTCATGCTCCTCCTGATGCCCATATAAGTAGAATCCATGTTTTTATTTTTCCCAGCATGCACCGGAAATTTTCAAGTTGGCGCTGCTCAGATCCAAAACTATTGGCCTCCGAGCAGCAGTCCACAAACCAATTGGTGACGTCACGGATGTTACGTCCATTTCTTATATACAGTCTATGGTAGTAAGTTCTCCTGCTAGCTAGCTGACTATTCGATTAGTCGTCGGTTAAACCCATTGATTAGACGACCAAGAAAAAAATGGGCTCATGCAGATCTCAGTTACAACTAGTTTGGAGCCAATTAAACAACCTTAAACCTTTGTATATTCATAGATTTTTTTTATTTTTTCAATGAGGGAGTTATTATAAAACAAACTACAGTGAGCGAGACAGTGTGTTTCATTGCTCTTTCCTCCTACGTACCTGCCACTATACTCAGGTGTGCAGAGATTTCTTTCTTTAATTCATTAATTTTAATGTAATTCTTTTTTTTGCTCATCATCATTGTCTAATATTTTATTTCCTCCTCAGATTCTGCTGGTGTCGGATTATTTCTACGCCTTCTTGAGGAGAGAGCATCATCTCACTTATGGACTGTACCTGAAGAGGAAAGACGGCTCCGAGGCTACGCTAGTTCTTAAATAAAACACACACACACACACATACCTACACACACACACAAACACACTCTAACACACATAACACACATACCACCTGGCTGGCCCGCCTCCACCAGGACGGGGGGAAAACTGGAAACCGGAGGTCTCACTTATCCTCAAAGGGAACAAACACAAACTTGAGGAGGATAAAAGACTCTCGAGGCCTCGGCACACACACACGTGCAGACGCTGTGCCTCGTAACGGTTTCAACTCACAACGTTCATGTCAGACACAAGCTGCTGCCATGTGAGACAAAAAACTCAACTAAACATCGCTCTCCTCCTTTCTCTTCTTTCGTCCGTCTGGAGCGCTCGTAACTTTTTTGACGCCTTCGGAGTTCATCCTGCAGCTCCGTCCTTGGACAGCGTTTTAGATTAAAGCACCGTCATTCGTGCAGATTTTGGGTTGTATTTTGAAAGTCTAGTCTTCTTTAAACACCAAAAAAAAACTTTGATAATTCCTGATTTCTAGCTCTCTCCCACACATTATTATTTATATTTGTGTTCAAACTGATCCCCTTTTATTGTGGGAAAAATAGAAGTAGTAACCCCTTTTTTTGAAATCCTAAAAATATCCCTTTGTTGTCTCTGTTTCTCACTTTTTCCACCACTTTATTAATGTTTGCTTTCCATCATTTCATTTACTTGTGACGTGTTTCATCTTAACGCGAGTGAAAAGCGGTCAAACCCGCCACTAACCTCATTGTGGTACATTAAACTTCACACTACCGGCGGGCCTGTTATCACTTCAGCTGCCTGCAAACAGACTTCAAATAGAAAAGAGATGGCTCCCTTTTTTTACTACCTGATGATGATGATGATGATGAAGAGTAAAGTCTGAGTAAGACAACAGTGAATGTGAAGTTAAAGGAGACAAATCTTCTGTTTTTCCAGAAACATCTTCATACTTTTTTAAACACACAGAAGATTTATAAACGGACAAAAGTGCAGCCAGTAGCAAAATTTGGGCCGATAAATTTAATCTAATAACGGCTAATGTTTGATATTTTCCTTTATTTCTGCATGTGGAATCAAAGTTACTTAACAAAGTCATGGTTGAATTTAAACATTTAAAATGAGTCGTAAAGTTTAAGACTTGAAAGCCGACAGTATTTTAATTAAAGTTGGAAATTTTGTATTTTCCATCTTATCCGACATGACATGAACAAACAAATCATCAGCATGGTTGATTTTCAATTATTCGCACTGTAGCAGCCGATAACGTAATAACGGACGATAACGTTATAATTTTGCCCGTTTTAAATGTAATAAAACCAATAACGTAATAACATTCCTGAACCAATAAAGTTGGCCTAGTAAAAAAAAAAAAGAATAGTTTTGCCCGTTTTTAACGTAATAAAGCCGATAACGTAATAACTGGATTCGATATCGTAATAAAGCCTATAACGTAAAAAAATCCTGAACTTATAAAATTGGCCTAGTAAAAAAATAAATAATAATTTTGCCCGTTTTTAACGTAATAAAGCCGATAACGTAATAACTGGCCAATAACCTAATAGAATTCCTGAACCAATAACGTAATAACTTTTTTAATGTTATTAACTGGATTCGATATCGTAATAATATACTAGTATCACTTTAATTAAGTTTTATTTATTGGATATAAAGGTTAGGTCTTTCAAATAGCTATATTAACCCTTGCGTTATGTTTTACCTAACCAATGACGTAATAACTTATTACATTATTGGTTCAGAAATTGTATTACTTTATCCGCTTCATTACATTAAAAAATTAGCGAAATTATTACGTTATCAGCTGTTATTACGTTATTGGATGCTACAACCATGTAGCAGCTGAGAACGTAATAACGGTTGATAACGTAATAATTTTGCCCATTTTAAATGTAATAAAGCCGAAAACGTAATAACATTTCTGAACCAGTAGTGTAGTAACTTTTTGCCAGTTATTTCGTTAGTGGCTGGTTATAACGTTATTAGCTAGGTTTAAAAAAACACAAAAAAACCCTTTACTAATGTAATAACTGGTGCCGATAACACAATAATATACTCTAATATCACTCTTTTCGAGTTTTATTAATTTGATATATTGGCAAAAAGTTATTACGTTACTGGTTCAGAAATTTTATTACGTTATCGGCTTTATAACATTAAAAAGTGAGCAAAATTATTACGTTATTGGTCTTTATTACGTTATTGGTCTTTATTACGTTATTGGCTGCTACACGCCCCATTTAATTACTTTAATATAATATGAATACATAATCGGGAAACCAAAACTGTAGTCGAAGATATTTGCGACATGCTAACGATTATATATTTTTTGCCTTTTATTGTTTGAAGCTACGGACGTACAGAGCTGTGCAAAAAGTTTTAGGCAGTAAAAGTAAAGTACAGCTGTCCGTGCTTTTAAAAATAATGACATCTAAACATCTAAAGTGCCTAAAACGTTTGCACAGTGCTGTACGTCTACTTAAAAATTTAACTTCAACAATAATTTAATCTACATCCTTAAAATAAGCCTTAAACAGCCTCAGATGGTGATATTAAAATTGATCTTTTGTTAAATATTTTTACTTTATATTCAAATAAAAGTGCATAGATACGTTTTGTTTTGTTTCTGGCCTCCATATGACAATTATTTAAGTAAAAATAGTTTTATTTAAGTCATTTAGAGATCTTTAACGACCAAAAAATAAAGATAAATATGAGCAAAAAAGTTTCTTATTGTAGACAAACATTAAAATAAAACCGATCAGAGTCGCTTTCTTTCTTTCTTCTTCTTTTTTTTTTAACCCTCATCTGTTTTTGGGCAGAAGGTGGATGATTTTGATACCAATGAGTTGAAGGTAATTTGTGATATTTATTTATGTGCTGCACTGAAAACTTTGCAAAGAGATTTAATTTTGTTTTATGTTTGTTTTTGTTTTTCATTAGAAAAAAAGGAGGAGATCTTTGTTGTTTTGATACTGTATGTATATATGAATGTGTTTTTGTTTTATTACAGATATTAAAATGCTGTAATGTTTGAAAGGGGGCGACTTTTTGAGCTGATGAATGAATGAACATGTCATAAATGATGATTATTATTATTATTAAACTGGAGGTGTTGGTTTACTCCTGTCTGGTTTTTAAATGTCAGTACAGATGTGTGGGAGGTGTTTTTTCCTTTTCATACATCACATCCTTGCAGAAATTTAAAGTCAGATAAAAAACCAGCGACATACATTAGTCATACTAAAATTAGATTTAAGGCCACCAACTTGTGCTAACAGGGAAAGTATAGTAAACAAAGGAATATACACTCTCTGGCCCCTGGAAAGTGATGGAGGTGTATTAGGGTGCATTATATTTACTGCTGTTCCCAAGCGGGGAGTCCCGGTCCTCTGAAATGAGGCCAACACGGAAGTAACTTAAAACTGCATTCTATCAAAAAGGCCACCAGGGGGCGACCGTTTTGGTGTCAAAAGGACTTCCGTCTCTATACAAGTCAATGGAGAATTCACCAACTTCTCACTTGATTTCTAACCTCAGTAAATGTTTTCAAAATGTGTTTATGGTCTCAATCGCTAGTTTAAAGCCTTCTTCAATGCAGTATGATGTTCATTTGGGACATTTTGGCCTCCCTGATTTTATATTTGACGATAAAGCAGGGTATGCATTAGGGCGTGGCTACGTCCTGATTGACAGGTTGATTGGTTCACAGGTTCAGGAGGGCGCCTCATGCTCCTCCTGATGCCCATATAAGTATAATCTGTGTTTTATTTTTCCCGGCATGCACCGGAAATGTTCAAGATGGCGCTGCTCAGATCCGATACTATTGGCTTCCAAGCAGAAGTCCACAAACCAATGGGTGACGTCACGGATGTTACGTCCATTTTATATACAGTTTATGGGTGTTCCTAATATTTTGTCCACTCCATTAACATATATGAGGAGGGGCAAAAATATTAGGAGCACCGTTCAATATAAATGACCCCAGTACACCACCACCACTTAGTACAACCTCAGTAATAAACATAAAGTAGAAATATCACCATTAATCTATGAATATGAAAATATTTCAATGGTGTTTTTATGTGTCCATGTGGTTTAGTGTAAATTTAAAAGGGTTAAAATGTGAAAAAAAACATATAAATAACTTGCACACATTCTTTGTTTATGGACCCAGCATCAAATTTCTGCTTTTAATCCATTTTGAGAGAATATATTAGAGGATTATGGTAAAAATGTCTAAGTGGTGTAACCATAAAAACTTTGTACCAAATAATTCAAACTTGCTTAAAAACAGTAATTTCTCAATAAAACACCATATCAACTAGTTTGGCATGATCTTACATTATAACTTTATATTAAATAAAGGTAATGGAATACAATTGTTCTAAATATTACATTTCATCTGGTAACCATGGAGATCAGGAAACATTTAGTAATTATTAGTATAAGTCCACTTAAATACACTGTAGGTGATAAAATATGTAATATTTATCATTCGTTTGTGGTTACACCATTTGACATTTTCAGGAGCATTCAGTCTTACTTTTGGTTAAAAAAAATGGTGCAAATGACATAAAACAAAAAATTTACATTTTAACAGACCTGATGCTGCTTTTAAGACTATTTTTAAGATATTTTTGAATTGCTCATCTAGCCAACCCTTATTTGTCACTGATCCATAAACATGTAATTTGCTGAGGTTTTCCTGCTGGACACTAGATGTCTCTTTCTTCACTGCGAAGTTCATTCTCATTGTTTGTTCACTGGAAGCTGTAAGTTAACGCATCATACTTAGTTGAATATTGATTTTGATCCATGATTGGCTACAAATCTGATTTCCAGTGAGCTCAGAGAAACGTTCCACTTTCAGAGATAACAAACTCTTCTCAGTGAAGCTCAAACCATAAATGCCAATAGTCTCCTCCCATCTAAATATAAACCATTACAGTTTATTTCTGAAGATATCAAACTACGCCAAAGTCTGAATGCAATTTTTGTGTTGTCTGTTTTTAGAAATCAGTTTCGTCTTCTCTGTAATAACACAAACTTTAAGAACGTTTGAACTGAACTACTTTAGTGTGCTTTAGTCCTGGTTTATGTTGCAGATCAAGAGCTCACTCAGGATGTACTCTGCTCCTGTCAGCGTTATCTTATCACATGTGGTGAGTCACATGAAGGAATTAAAGTAAGTAGTAATATCAACCACCCACATAACCACAAAAAACTTTCCTACACGCTTCATTTCAGAGCTGAGTCTGCTTTTGTCAGCTTACCCCCCACCTCCCCTCTTTGAACGTAACTGCTGACCCCTGTCATACAGACATATCACATCATATCCTCTGGATTCAGATCTCTATTAGCAGCATAAGTTCTGCATTTAAAACAAACAACGTATAAAACAATATAAGTTTCAAGTTTATTTTATTTATATAACACTTTGAAAAGCAAACACATTTTGCACCAAAGTGCTTCACAAAGGCATAAATATGTATGCATATATACAAGAATAAAAGGAGCAAAATTAAAATAAAACAGAGTTTAAACACAAATTTAAAACCCAAAGAAATCAGATAACAAATAAAACTATTTGTATGAATTTGTATGAATAGAGACTACTGAGGACATTTAGCTACAAATCTGACTAAAAAAACTTTACTTAACCATGATTTTATTTAAGTGGGAATTACATTTGTATTACTAATGACATGTATTACAATGTGAAACAAATAATATGTAAACATACAACTATTAAAATGTGAAGGCTTTTAAATATAATTGAACAATAAAATGAAACATGAAACATTTTATTCTTGTAAAACAGGAAAATATATATATATAACAACTTCATGATATTTTATACATTTTATATACCTAAATGTTACCCTGTTTATGGTTGTGATGACAGTATAACTACACAACATATCTTCATTTAAGACAACTTTGAAGATAAACTTTTGCTGGATGAAAATCAGCACATGAGAAGCAGGTGGTGACGATGGTGGAGCGAGGATCCAAATATTTGTATTGGTTTCCCTCCTAATGAAGCATTAAATCATCCTGAATCATGAATGCACCAAAGAAACTGTCACCTCTACTGGTTAGCATTTTTTCTCTATTGTTCACTTTTATATAAATGTAACTGCCTCGCATCAGGTTGACTCAATCCATACAGATTATTTGGAAACCGTGTATCTGTGAGGAAAAAAGACAAAAGAAAATAACAGTAATTAAAATCAGCTCAGTTAAATAAAGGGGCCGGTGTCACAAACACCAGCATGAAATAAATACATAAAATAATGCAGATTCTTAATTTGACACATTTTTATTTGTAAAATTCCTAAACTCCTTCAGTAATATTCAAACACAGATAGTTATCTTACCAAGATGTGCGAACGGTTTGCAGGACGGTCCATCTGGTGTGGTTTTGGGGGTCTGTGTTGTAAAAGCCTGCAATGGAAGATAACAACTTGTAGTTAGACTAATTGTGATAAAACCATTTCCTCAGTGCTGCACATTTGTCATTAAAGGACAAGTTCATAATTTTTAAAGCATGTTCACCTCATACAGGCCTAAATGTCCAAAGGTGCAAAATCAAAAGACCAAACTGATACTCACAGGCACGAGACTGTAGAGGCACCTGTTGATATAGGCCTTTATAGTTAGCCCAAGCAGTGCCAAGCACACCAGGATGAAGATCGGGGTTCGTGCTGCTCTGAAACACTGTCGCACTTTATTTGATTTTTGTGGCTCTGGAGAGACGATGATATGGCTGTCTGCAACATCCACAGAGTGAAACTGGACATCAGCCTCTGCCATTCCTGCTGCACAAATATCCTCAAGACGCTGAGCAAAATACGTGTCGTGAAAGGTCAGAGTGACAAACTGAGAGCGAGGCAAAGAGGCTTTTTTGGTTTGATGATTGAATGAAACTAAAAAAAACAGAGTCCAGAAGACGCTCACAGATACACCTTTGGTTGTAGCTCGGCTGTGGAAAATGACAGTCTGAAGGTTATCAGGCTTTGACTTTAAGGGCAAATCAGGTAAGCGAGCCAAGTGCAACCACAGCATCCTGTCAAAACATTTCCGTTCCATAACCACCTCAAATGTTCTCAGTTTGACACAAACACACTTGCCATGTTCAAATAACATGTTTTCTAATACATAGGAACAGAAATCCACTGATGCATCTTCACCACATCGTTCTTTTCTTTCTTTAAACTTGGGCATCGTACATTTCTATTTCATGGGCATAACTTATTTTTCATGTTACCATTACAAGGGGGGGCTGTGGCTCAGGAGGTAGAGCGATCGTCCAACAATTGGAAGATTGGCAGTTCGATTCCCGGCTCCCCCAGTTCGCATGTCGATGTGTCCTTGGGCAAGAATGTGTATGAATGTGTATCAATGTGTATGAATGATTAGCTTCCTCTGATGAGCAGGTTGGCACCCTGTGTGGTAGGCCCTGCCATCAGTGTATGTGTGTGAATGGGTGAGTGAGTTGTAGTGTAAAGCGCTTTGAGTGGACGGAAAGGCGCTATATAAGTACAGTCCATTTACCATAACAATGGGGGGGAAAAAACTTGTATTTTATTAATGCAACAGTTCAGAGATGTTTAGATATTGAAGGAAAAAAGAAAATATCCATAAACACACATGTAGCAAGTAACAAGAGATCAATGAGGATAAGAACTTTAAAAGTGCATTTGAATTTCAGTGTGCCAATACATACAGTATGATGAAACATTAAAAATAGATGATACTGTAATGGATATTTGAGAGTTAATACTAAAATATTTATCCAGCATCAAAGCAATTCAAAAGCTCAGAGATGTTTTTGAACTGAACTACTTTTGCTTCATGTTTTATGTTGCAGATAAAGTACTCCTCAGAGGAAGCCCACCTTTCCTGTTAGCTTTATCTTTTAATATCTGGGTCACACGAAGTAGATAAAGTAAGCAGTAACATCAACCACAAACTTCCTCATATAACTTTCAGAGACGAGTCTGCTTTTGTATCTTTAGCTACGATACAACTTTAATGTCAGCTTACAATGAAATTCATCATTTTGTGTCCACATGCAATTTGGTTTTAAATGTTTACATGCAGATTAAACATACAGTTACACATATGGCATACATACATACATACATATCATTATATCACATCATCTGGATTCAGATCTCAGTAAGCAACACAAATTGGTCATTTAGCATTTAAAGCAAGCAAGGTATAACACCATGTATCTGTATGCAGGGTTGGGAGGGTTACTGTAACCCTTTGTAGGTCTGCTCAGACGTTTGGTAGACGTCACTTTGTGTCATGACTTCTGGTCAAAAACAAAATCTATTTAACCCATTTAACTTTTTGGACAATCTTTACCACTTGTATGAGGTATATAATGCACAGACAGACCATCAGGTTGTTCTATGGTTGCTATAGATACAGGTTGTTCTATGGTTGCTATAGATACAGGTTGTGCTAGTGTATAAATGAAGAATAACACAAATCATTGCTTACATAAGAGATCCTGCTGGAGACATTCTTGAAGTTGAGTTTCTTTTTTTTCATCTTGTACACAAACAGAATGAGTCTCTAACAGTTTTGAACAAATTAGGTCTGTAGAGGTCTGTAAAACATCACATTTAGGGTCAATGAGAAAAATAATCCATGTTTTATGTTGTCATGGCCTCAAAGAGGAAGGAAAAGCAAATAAATGATTTTTTTAAAATAGCACTTTCTTGGTGTCCTACAAAGGGTTAAAGTAATGTAACTTGATAACTTTCCGTTACTTTAGGATTACTGCAATATCAAACATGCAATTATACACAGGGCACATTCAGCACAAAATTGGCCACTTTCTATGCAAATAAGACACAATGCAAAAACCATCTAATTGATAAAGACCAGCGCAAATTCCCACAAGCTGTTAAGGTGGAGATATTACTGTTTAGTATCTCTCTCAAGGCTTGATCGATATCGAATTGAAATTTAACGATCCAAGGGCAAAATCATCAGATACTAGGCTACTTAAAATAATTTCAGCTACTTAAAAATAAAAATGTCCTGACAGCTCTGATGGAGCTCAGGGTTAATCTATAAGTTCTGCTTTATTATAAACAATGCCACCATCTAAACCCGAGTCTGTGTGTAACAGCTGATCTGTGTAGATGTGCAGCAGAACACAGAACATTAAGTACCGTTAGATCCGGATCGATCCAGTGTTAATGAAGTTAACGCTGCTGTACCAAATGCGTAAATGTGCACATCCTCTTTCTCAGTTTGGAGACGTACCAATTGTTTCAGCTGCTGTATGATGCTGCAGCTCAGAGCAACACACAGCCAGCTGAACATAAATATCAAAACAGACTTATGAAACTAAACATAATACTCTCATACTGTATATTCCTTTAAACTGGTGTTCGGTGTTTTATGTGTTGCTGGTCATAGGTTGAGCCATTTCTTTAGTTTTGTGGCCATAACAAAACATACTGCAAAAAAACAACTATTCTTTGGTATTAAATGCAATATTTTACCTAAATGTATGTGAAATTGGTGGAGCAAGGATCCAAATGTTTTTATTGGTTTCCCTGCATCATGAAGCATTCAATCATCCTGAATCTTAATCCCATTCAATCATGAATGCACCAAAGAAATTGTCATATGGATACATTTGCATATTTGTTATATTGTTCACTGTCACGAAAATGTAATAGTCTTTATACAGGGGAAACACTCCACCCAGGTAACTGTTTGATATGTCTACTCCGTGTGTCGTGTTTGAGTATTTTGTTGACTCCATGAGGGTAACTTCAGTCGGATAATAACGAGAGTGACGCTCAACAGAGTGCTGGAATGCACCCTTACCTTTCAAGGTAACTTTGGAATAAACAAAGTAAAACCCCGTCTTTTGAACTACAAGCCCCCCATCTATATACACCATGTTACAGGTGTCACTCGCTCCTACCAGCCGATTGGAATCCTGATTATCTGTGAGGAAAAAAGACAAAAGACAATAACAGTAATTAAAATCAGCTCAGGTAAATAAATGGGCCGGTGTCACAAACAACGAATCAACCAAAAATCATGCAGATTCTTAATTTGACACATTTTTATTTGTAGATCTAAACTCCTTCAGTAATATTCAAATACAGATGGTTATCTTACCGATATGTGCGAATGGTTTTTTGCAGGACGGTCCATCTTCTCCTGTAACAGCCTGCAATGGAAGATAAAAACAGGTAACTGCTTCTGCGTCTGGATGCACACATGTAGTTAGACTAATTGTTATAGTAACATTTCTGCACATTTGTCATTAAAGAATAAGTTCAAGTTTTTAAAGCATGTTCACTTCATACCGACCTAAATGTCCAAATGTGCAAAATCAAAAGACAAAACTGATACTCACAGGCATGAGACGGTAGAGGCGGTTGATAAAATAGGCCTCTATAGTTAGGCAAAGCAGTGCCAAGCTCACCAGGATGAAGATCGGGGTTTGTGCTTCGCTGAAACGCTTTCGCACTTTATTTGACTTTTGTGGCTCTGGAGAGACGATGATATGGCTGTCTGCCACATCCACAGAGTGAAACTGGACATCAGCCTCTGCCATTCCTGCTGCACAAATATCCTCAAGACGCTGGGCAAAATACGTGTCGTGAAAGGGTCAGAGTGACAAACTGAGAGCGAGGCAAAGAGGCTTTCTTGGTTTGAATGAGAGAAAAGACCAGAAGACTCTTCTCTTTTGTAAGCTGCAAAAAAATGATGATCATGCAAATTTACTGACTCATGTCAACACATTTCAACATTTCCTCTCTTTGATTAATCTCGAAATCTCTCAGTTTCACACATACACACCCTGAGGTCAATGTAGATGTCAATAAAGTATTACAGTAAAAGTTCATAAGTATAATTTAAAGTATTACAGTAAAAGTACATAAGTATTATGGAATGAAACAGGAAAAAAAGTATTGAAAACGCTAACTGAAATTTATTTAATACTTATAGGAGATTCCTTCGTTTGTAATGACAGCTTCAAGATACTGTGATGTGATGCTACCAGTATTTCATAGGCTCGTCTAAATGTTTCTTTAAATGATCTTCAACATGCCTTTTCCTCAGTAATGGAGTCTTGCAGGGTGAACGTGCATAGAGGCCATGGCAGTGGAGTGCATTGCTTATTGTTTTCTCTGTATCAGTTGCACCTCCTGCCTCCAAGTCTTTCTGGAGCTCTTTCTGAATGCTCCTTGGCTCTTGAGCTACTCTTCTGACTAACCCTCTGACTCCCTGGTCAGAGATCTTCCGAGGAGCTCTTGTGCGTGGCCGGTTTAGGGTGGAGTGATGTTCCTTCACACTTCCAGATAACGGCACTAACAGTCGTTACCGGAAGATTCAGAAATGTTTAAATAGATCTGTAACCAGTTCCACTGAAATGTTGCGCAACGATCAGGTTGCGAAGGTCTTGCGAAACTCTTTGCTTTTACTCATCATGAGATGTTTCACCTGGATAACAAAAACACCTTCTTATAGCTCATCAGTATGTACTAACCCAGCTGATATTAACTTCCACAGATAGAGGTAGAATTACTTTCTAATTACTTACAGATTTTGCTTTTTCTTAGTGTTAAATACTTCATTCCACTTTATTACACATAACTTTATTTATGGGTTTTAATGTTTTGATTTCTTTATATGTTTTGATTTCTTGAGTTAATACCAAAGTCTGGTGAAAATTTCATGCAAGTATCCTCATTGGAAATATATTTAATGAAAAAAATGTTGACGCGTTCAATAATTATTCCTCCCACTGTATATATGTGTGTGTGTGTGTGAGTGTGTGTGTGAGTGTGTGTGTGTGTGTGTGTGTAAAACTGAGCTTGAACTATGCTGAGCTCGCTTTAAGGAACCGGATCTGCTGGAAAATGAGCCAGACTAACAAAATAATCCTGTTTTATTTGGTAATCCTGCTTTATGGTGTGTATGTGTGTATTGAAAAATAAATGTGAGTTTTACAGGTCTGCATTCATAGCATTATGTCTAAATCTCTCTCTATCACACACACACATCCACATCCACTTTCACTCGTGCATCCACTCAAAAACACATGCACGTGCACGGCACGCACAGGTCGTCAAACTCAATAGAATATAAAATATAACACTTCTGCTGCACATTAACTGAATAAGTTACAGTCGGTTATTGAGCTTTGAATGTGTGTGCGTGCGTGCGTGCGTGCGTGTGTGTGTTGCGCCCTTAAAATAAGCTAAATAGCGAGGGAAGGGGGATGAAAACACAAGGCACTGCTCTCGTCTTCACTGGTGTGTATTAAATAAGGGAGAGAAGCGTGACTGCCCCCTACTGGAGATTTAAGGTATTACTAAATCAATGAACCTCGAATCTGTCAACAATTTGTCCCTTATTTATATTATCTACAACACATCGCTACGTTTATAATGTTTTCTGTATGATAATTACCTTGAAATAGGCAAAATAGCGAGGGAAGAGGGATGAAAACACAATACACTGCTCTTGTATTCAGTGGTGTGTGTATTATGTGAGGGAGAGACGCGTGACTGCCCCCTGCTGGAGGCTTAAGGCATTACTAACAAATCAACCTGGAATCTGTCAACAATCTGTCACTTATTTATATTACCTGAAATAATAACTGTATGTACAATGTTCTTCTAATACCTGGAAAACTTAAACTAAAACTCAATAAAAACTTAACTAAATGTAGTAAATTCCTCCCCAAAAAAAACTAAATTAAAACTACTTAATCACATGTTAAACTAACTAAAACTAAACTGAAATTAAAAAAACAAATAGAAATACTATATAAAAATAAAAACTGAGGAACATTTAAAAACTATAATAACCCTGGTGTCTGTGTGGTGTATGTGTGTGTGTGTGTGTGTGTGTGTGTGTGTGTGTGTGTGTGTGTGTGTGTATGTGTGTGTGTGTGTGTGTGTAAGAGAGAGAGAAAGAAAGAGAGCAAGCCCTAATTTATACACATATGTGACATCATCAGCTAGAGCACAAACATTTCCTCCATTTTTTGCATACAATGGTTATTCTCTCACACAACCACCTTTCTCTTCTCGCCGGATATCCAGCCTGCTCCAGTCAGGCTACCTTCCTGTTTCCTAGCACCTCACCCAAAATGACTTTGCACGAACCATCCTGTTTTTTAACACTCTACCTAAAATTACCTTACAATACCTATACAACACCTCACCATTGAATTATTACAGGTCTGTAACATACCACTTTTAAGTAAAATCTTTTTTCAACAGCTGAAATTAAGCTAACCTAATTAAAGGACAGGTTATTAAACATCTGAACAGAAAATAACCTGTGATTTTCTCCATTGGTTCCATTTCAGGGCCTCTTATGTTCAACATCCACTTTCATCCATTTTCTCACAAACCCAGACAATGGAAAACAGCAAGCATACCATGTTAATCCAGACAACACACAAATTTAGCACATACACACTCGGGGACAATGGTTCAATACAAGCAATGCGGAAGGAAACTCATAGTTTTTAAATAACAAAAACATCAAGCATATTTAATGCAGTGGTCAAAAAGAGCAGATTAAAACCCTTTGTAGGTCTGCTCAACCGTTTGGTAGACGTCACTTTGTGTCATGATATTTGGTCAAAAACTAAATCTATTTAACCCATTTAACTTTTTGGGCAATTTTTCCAAATGTATGAGGTATGTAATGCACAGACAGACCATCAGATTGTGTAATGGATACTATAGATACAGGTTGTTCTATGGTTGCTATAGATACAGGTTGTTCTATGGTTGCTATAGACACAGGCTGTGCTAGTGTATAAACGAAGAATAACACAAATCACTGCTGACTTAAGAGATGCTGCTGGAGACATTTTTGAAGTTGAGTTTCATTTTTTTCATCTTGTACACGAACAGAATGTTCAGAATGTTTTTTAAACACATGAACAAATGTTTTTTGAACAAATGAGGTGTGAATGAGGTCTGCAGAGGTCTGTAAAACATCACATTTACGGGTTCAATGAGTTTTCTTTTCTTTTTGTTCTGTTTTTAATACTGCATACACATTTCCTGTATTTTCTGGTTGTTTTCTAATTAAGAGACTGAGATATAATTACATATGGTCATTATAGCATTGCTAAAACAACTAATCTAATGGTGGCCTAAGACTTTTGCATAGTAGCCTACTGTACAACCCCAAAACAAGAGCCTTAGGTTGTAAACAACACCTTACTAGGGTCCCACACCTAAGACTCTGAGCTTCTACCTTATTTGGATATTGGCCAAGATAGAAGAAGAGCAATGGGCCTCCTAAAGGTAACAAAACACTTTGTGATGACACACAATGATGACATGAAAGCAGTGATCTTACATCCACCATCTTAGATTAAAATGATCAAACTAATCATTGATTCTGCTTCACTGTAACACTCTCACTTCTGTCACACGAACTCAGCATTCACAGGTTTTCTGCAGTTAGCAAAGTAATGTGACTTTTCTTCATATCTGTAGCAAAAACCCTGCACTTGTGTCTTTTCTTAGACTTCCTATCAGCTATATTCTCTCTCTTCTCTCTTTCTTTCCCTCGAGTTCGAGGCTGGGCTTTTCCTGGCATTTTCCATTTTTTAGGGAGTCTCTGCATTTCTCTCCAACAGCTCTTCACCTGCTTTATTTTCTCCCCTAACTGTTAACTTTCTCAACCAGGCTGATGTTTTCATCACATGATGTGACTGATGGGAATTCAGAGTCAGTGCTTGCTGCAGATTTTTACTGAGATGTGGCACAGACATTTACTCTTTCTGTTCTCCTTAAACTGACAATCATATTCAAATAAAGTAACTTTAAACAATAAGTCTGAGTATCCTATCATGTCGTTTGTGGAGTCTGACAGCAGCTACATCCTCAGCCAAACTGTTTCAATAGATTTGTGTCAGCTTGTCTGAGGTCTTATCATAGATCTACTCAGTATTTCAATGTCCAGAATAATTTAGTTGCTGCCATGCTGTAGTACCAGGAGGGTATTAATAATGATAGATGGCATCATAACTGCAGCGGATGTGGGTGGGAGGGGGGCTGCAGGGTGTTGTCTCCATCCTGTCAGGAAAAAATAAACACCAGACTATTCCTGAGAAACTGCTCTCCCCTCAAACAAGTTTGCCCAAGTTATCCGATAGTGTAACATTGAATGGTGGAATTTGTGCAAGTGCTACTTCAAACTTCGTTTTCAAAAAAGGTAAGTGGTTGCACATGGGAGGTGTCTTCCTGAAGAAATAAATATCGAAAGGTGAGACTTTTCACAACCAGGCAAACCAAGATGATGCTTGTAAAGTATAATAAATTATTCTTTCATGAAGCCATTAATTAATGCTCATAACCTTTAAAAACAGTGTTGTAAAAGTGAAGAAGAATTAACGATTGGTTTGATCATTTTAATCTATGATTGTGGATGTAGTCTCTGCTTTTGCCTCATCACTGTGTGTCTCAGGTGGCCCGTTGCTCTTCCTCTTTCTTGGCCTATATCCAAATAAGGTAGAAGCTCAGAGTCTTGGGTCTTAGAAACTATAATAGTTAGAGATGAGCTGATGTCATTCTATATGTATGCTGTCTCCTTATTGTACAATAATAACTGTTTAATCTTCAACCTAGCAGTGTTTTGTGTATTATTTCATATTTGTGGTAAATGTTTTCAGACAATTTCCGCAACAGTGTCTATCAAAAAGTGGTACTCTGTTATTTTGAAGAAATCAGCCTGAAAAGCATTTGTTTCTGTTGCTGAATTGAAGGTCAGGAGGAGCAGCCTACAGATGTTTGTGCAATAACAGCGGAGAAGCAGGTCAGTGGTTCTTTTGCTTATATCTTACTAGCAGGCTATTATTCACAGGTAATTTCTAAAACAGTGGCAAAAGAACTTATGGCCCCAAAATGAGTCATTTTACTGCCATATCATTTTCGTTTTGAGTTCAAATTGAGTACATTTGTGGAAATTGAGCTGTTCTGCTGAAGGAAACACAATGAAAAGGTTTTTTGTCACATGTGTCATGATGAGTACATATTTCTGCAGTTGGATTTGTGGTCCTGTAGTTTTATGTTTTGCACAAAATAAAATTAGTGTTAGTGTAGAAGAGGTTACAAGCTCATATTTATTGGGATGTAAGTGAGCCTTGGGCTGTACCGGATGTGCTGCTGTTGTTGAAACTGAGGAACCGAAAGTGGGTTTTTATGATGAAGCAGTGAGGCTGTGAGGAGCGGCTAAAGCTTCGTTATATAGAGATGTCAAAGTGATGTTTCATCTCCAGGTGACGCAGACAGCTATGGAGCTTCTTCCTCTCGTGTGTGTCTCTCTCCTGACTTGGTCTGGAACAACGTTTGCTGCTGAAAACGGTGAGAAAACCAATCACTTCCACTGATAATCACACTGAATGACATTTATTCATTGTATTTGATTTAAAATGTGTAAATTCATGCAGGAGTCTGAAAGCACGCAGAATAAAAATGACTGGATAGTTTAAATGACGTCATCACCTGCATACAGTCTTATAATAGACCTACTCAGAGTTTAGATGTTTATCATCATTTAGGATGTCATACAGTTTGACAGTAGATGTTTCTGTGATGATCTTGAAGATGCAAAGATGAGGCAAATTAGGAGTTCTTTCCTAATGCACTTTTAATACGGGCCTGGATCATCAAGCAGCATTCATGGTACAATTGTGATGATGATACTCAGCTACTGGGAGTGAACAGCATATATAGTAGTGCTGGCATGTCAGTTATTTCCCAAGAAGTAACCTAAACAGATTATGATCTAGGCATCTGATGCCCTGCCAAGTAGTTTTACCCAATGTGTTGGCATTTTCCAGTAATCTATAAGAGGGGTTAATACCTTTAGATGTGACATCATGATTTCAAATTTCTATTAAACAACTAATCAATTAATAACTGCAGCTCTATTCAAATCATTGTCAATAACATTCTGTTTCTTTTTCTTTTTGTATTTGCATGTAATCTTCTTTGTTAGCTTGTTAAGTAGTTTTTAAATAAACTTATAATAAATTTATAAACCTGATTATTCTGCATGTAAACATACTGATATGTGTTTTTGTCTTCCAGAGCCAAAAGTCATCAGAGTGGACAAAGGAAGAGACGTCATTTTACCCTGTTCACTCAACACAAAGAATAACATTACGTCAGAGAAGTTTGAGTGGAGGAAAGATGGTCGTCAGGTGGTCCTGTATGATGACGGCAATCATTCCAATAACAACAATACAGGTCAAGATCAGCAGTTCAAAGATCGAGTCTCACATTTTCCAGACAAACAGAAGTCAGGTGACGCCTCCATAATCATCAGAAATATGAAGGTGGCTGACAGTGGAGTCTACACCTGTGAATTTACTAATCTTCAGCCAAGACAAATATTCTATATTAAGCTTTTTGTTGGTGAGTACTTTCATAAAACCTTTTTTTACTGATGTGACTGGTTCAAGATGGACTCTAGTCAAATAGTCTTGAAACACATCTGGCAGGGCCTCGTCCCCACAGCGCTGCAACCATGTATGGAGTGATTCCCTCATCATCAAACATGCTGGATATTTGTGGACAGTGATATTTCTGCAGTATAGTAGATGAACTATGTAAACATACTGATATGTGTTTTTGTCTTCCAGAGCCAAAAGTCATCAGAGTGGACAAAGGAAGAGATGTCATTTTACCCTGTTCACTCAGCACAAAGGAGAACATTACGTCAGAGAAGTTTGAGTGGAGGAAAGACGATCGCCAGGTGTTCCTGTATGATGACGGCAATCATTCCAATATCGTCAATACAAGTCAAGATGTGCAGTTCAAAGATCGAGTCTCACATTTTCCAGATGAACTGATGTCAGGCGACGCCTCCATAATCATCAGAGATATGAAGGTGGCTGACAGTGGAGTCTACACCTGTGAATTTACTAATCTTCAGCCAAGACAAATATTCTACATTAAGCTTTTTGTTGGTGAGTACTTTCATAAAACATTTTTTTACTGATGTGACTGGTTCAAGATGGACTCAAGTCAAATAGTCAGAAACACATCTGGCAGGGCCTCGTCCCCACAGCGCTGCAACCATGTATGGAGTGATTCCCTCATCATCAAACATGCTGGATATTTGTGGACAGTGATATTTCTGCAGTATAGTAGATGAACTATGTAAACATACTGATATGTGTTTTTGTCTTCCAGAGCCAAAAGTCATCAGAGTGGACAAAGGAAGAGACGTCATTTTACCCTGTTCACTCAGCACAAAGGAGAACATTACGTCAGAGAAGTTTGAGTGGAGGAAAGACGATCGTCAGGTGTTCCTGTATGATGACGGCAATCATTCCAATATCGTCAATACAAGTCAAGATGTGCAGTTCAAAGATCGAGTCTCACATTTTCCAGATGAACTGATGTCAGGCGACGCCTCCATAATCATCAGAAATATGAAGGTGGCTGACAGTGGAGACTACACATGTGAATTTCCTCGTCTTCAGCCAAGACAAATATTCTACATGAAGCTTGTTGTTGGTGAGTACTTTCATAAAACACTTATTAAATGATGTGACTGGTTTAAGAGTCCCAGATGGAACTTTTTTTTTTTTTTTTTTTTTAAGAAAGAAAAAGAAAAAAAAGTGAAATATGAACAAGTATGATATGTGCAGGGCAGAGCAAAGGATTTGTTGAAGACAATGTGCCAGAAACAGGAAAAGTTTCTTGTTACAACATAAGTTGATATGTTGCTTTGACAACAAACTTCCATATGTCTGTCTTGACCTGATTATTCTGTATGTAAACATACTGATTAATACGTGTTTTTGTCTTCTAGAGACAAAGGTCCTCACAGTGGCAGAAGGAAGAGACGTCACTTTACCCTGTTCACTCAGCACAAAGGAGAACATTACTCGAGAGAAGTTTGAGTGGAAGAAAGATGGTCGTCAGGTGTTCCTGTATGATGACGGCGATCATTCCAATATCGTCAATACAGGTCAAGATCAGCAGTTCAAAGATCGAGTCTCACATTTTCCAGATGAACTGATGTCAGGCGACGCCTCCATAACCATCAGAAATATGAAGGTGGCTGACAGTGGAGAATACACCTGTAACTTTACAAATCTTCAATCAGAACAAATATTCTACATTAAGCTTGTTGTTTTTGGTGAGTACTTTCATGAAACTCATATTAACTGATGTGACTGTTTTAAGAGTCCGAGATGGACTCAAGTCAAATAGTTAGAATATTTTTATTTTGATGATGTCACAGATCTCTTCATCTGCATGTATGTGCTGTAAATTTGACTCCACAGGTCTGAATATCATTTTTATCATTTTGATCCAATATACTGGATTATTCACACAGATGTGACCAGTTAACATTAAATGGTATGAATATCATATATTTAATACTTAATCTGTAATTCTAAAATTGGAACAAGACTTTATAAACTTTCTAGAATAATATTATTAAAATTTGCACTAATCTAAAGATGTAGGTGTATAAATGTTTCTATGTACAGTGACATGTAATTGATCCCATACATGTACTTATTGAAGAATGATCCTAGTCAGTTCAATACAGTGAGGTTTCAGATTAGGGATGGGTCATTAAAACTGAATAACCAAATAATCATTCACAGGGACAAACGCCAACCTTTGGGCTGTGGATGTTTTTTTTTTCACCCAAAAACTTTAATGAAGAGTTGAGCTGTGTAGTCTAGAATGAGGCGTTCATTAACAGTTAAGGCTGATGTGCTTTTCTATTTCACTGTTTTTCCTCCTCTGAAATATGATCATATACAAGCAGAGACAGACTGAACAAAAACATCCCAGTATTACAGTTCATGTCTAATCCTGTAATTGTTTGTTACAAGGCTTATTGTTTTATACTTTGTTCACAGGTGCAGCTCCAAAGCCATATGTCAGGATACTTGATCTAACAAAAGATGGGATGCTGCTGCAGTGTGAAGTTCAAGGAGCTTTTCCAAAACCTGAATTACACTGGAAGGACAGTGATGGAAACATCCTTCCTGCTGAAGAAATACAGGAGACAGGAAGAGGAGGACGCTACCTCCAAACTACTGTGACCAAGACCGACAACTATCGCTGTGTTGCTACACAGAAGGAAATCAACCATCAGACTCATTATGAGACATTTGTGTATATCCCTGGTGAGATTCTTCCTAATTATATTTTAATATTGAAATAATTTTAATAATTAACATGATTTTAGCTCAAATTTATACAATATTTTCTGTCAAAACAAAACTTGATTATTTTTTTTTTACTCGATGCCTCCATTTGTTCACACAGACCTTCAGTCAAAATCTTGAAGTGGTGAAGTCCAAGCTGAGATAGTGACGATATTATTCTGGTTATTTTTAAAGACTGAAGCTGCTGCAGAGCCTCAGAAGACATTATACAAAAGTTTAACAGGCTGAGTAGTTCTCCTCATGACCTGTAAACTGATCTTCATCTGTAAAATCAGTTGAGTGTCTCTTAACACACAAATGAAGAATATTGTATGAAAATGTAGGTTCACCTTTTGTCTCATTAGGGCTTGATATGGTTCATGTAAAATATTTGATCAAAATGTATTCTTAATTTTCTCAAGTCTTAATGGATTTTAGGTTTTAGCAGGATATCTGATTTTAAAATATGAACAAGCCTGTAGTTTTTAGTGAAATAAAATAATGCTGTCCTTCCTCTGTTTCTCTGTTTTTCCTCCTCTGAAATATGATCATATACAAGCAGAGACAGGCTGAACAAAACATCCCAGTATTACAGTTCATGTATAATCCTCTAATTGTTCTTTACAACTTATTGTTTCATACTTTGTTCACAGATGCATCTCCAAAGCCGTCTGTCAGGATACTTGATCTAACAAAGGATGGGATGCTACTGCAGTGTGAAGTTCGAGGAGCTTTTCCAAAACCAAAACCTAAATTACTCTGGCAGGACAGAGCTGGAAACATCCTTCCTGCTGAAGAACCACTGGAGTCAGAAACAGGAGAACTCTACTACAACATCATCCTCCAAACTACTGTGACCAAGACCGACAAATATCGCTGTGTTGCTACACAGAAGGAAACCAACCGTCAGACTTATGCTGATACATTTGTGTATATCCCTGGTGAGATTATTCTTAATTATATTTTAATATTGAAATAATTTTATTCGTTAACATGTTTTAAGTTATCAATACATTTCAGTGTGTTACTTTAAGTTTAAATTGTATTTTAAAGAAGTTGCAGCAATAATAACATTAAAGTAAATGACTCAGGAATGTTTGTTATGTAGCATCATCTGATATTTCACTCTCACTCTAAATTGTATTAATGCACATTATTCTTAAATAAATCATTCCTCCATGAATGCATCTAGAAAGATTAAAACCAAATCAACACCTGATGTATTACAATTAAAAGTTCTTAAAAGTTTTGTCACTGTTGGGTTTGAGAAAGTTGAGTGAGAACCACAATTTAATGGTGTGTGGCAGAGTGGTAGTAGGCTTATTGGAAAGACAGAGATTCGATTGAATATGACATTTCCTGAGAATGTGACCAAGAGGCAAAAGATAAATAATGAACAGGAGGGGGCCATGGACAGAGCCCTGGGGAACACCACTAGAGACTGGGGAGGAGCCGGATCTCAGGTTCTTGAGTTGAACATACTGTGTGCGACCAGAGAGATATGATCTGAACCAAGCCAGAGGGATGTCAGTGATTCCAATGGAGGCTAGCCTGTCCTGGAGGATGTCATGAGAAACGGTGTCAAAGGCTGCGCTCAGGTCGAGGAGAACCAGAATGGAGAGCAGTCCAGAGTCAGATGCCATCAGGAGGTCATTGGTGATTTTCACTAGGGCTGTCTCAGTGCTGTGGAGGGGACGGAAACCAGACTGTTGTCGGACAGATGGGTGTTTACCTGAGCTGCAACAGTTCTTTCTAGTATTTTGGAGAGAAATGGCAGGTTTGAGATAGGTCCAGGTGGGGAGTACCGGTCCTCTGAGTGGAGGCCAACGCGGAAGTAACTTAAAACTGCATTCTATCAAAAGGCCACCAGGAGGCGACCGTTTTGGTCTATATACAAGTCAATGGAGAATTCACCAACTTCTCACTTGATTTCTAACCTCAGTAAACGTTTTCAAAATGTGTTTATGGTCTCAATCGCTAGTTTAAAGCCTTCTTCAATGCAGTATGATGTTCATTTGGGACATTTTGGCCTCCCTGATTTTATATGTGACGATAAAGCAGGGTATGCATTAGGGCGTGGCTACGTCGTGATTGACTGGTTGATTGGTTCACAGGTTCAGGAGGGCGCCTCTTGCCCCTCCTGATGCCCATATAAATAGAATCCGTGTTTTTATTTTTCCCAGCATGCACCTGAAATGTTCAAGATGGCACTGCTCAGATTCAAAACTATTGGCCTCCGAGCAGCAGTCCACAAACCAATGGGTGACGTCACGGATGTTACGTCCATTTCTTATATACAGTCTATGGATAGGACGAAAGTTTCTCAAAGCATTCAGATCTGCACCTGATATTTTTTTCACTTACTTCACATTGCAGGTGTCAAGTAGATCTGCTCATGTTACAGTTGTGTTGGTACAGACTCTCCTATTTGTGTTTCCATGTTGAGCTGCAGTGAAGGAGAGGAACAAAAAGAGTGAATTTTGTACTAAAAATGTGAATTTTGGAAGAAATCCATTTGATTTATTTACTCAGATTTGATCACAGAAGGAAGATTATGGATTTAGTCCTCCATCACTTCCATGGTTAGTGCATTATGAAGGGATCTTTTAATGGTCAGTATGAACAGGAGGAATGATTACAGCAAGAAAAACTACTTTAATGTTATAATAAATATCCTGTCATGACTATTTTTACATCAAAACTGAAGGTCTTTCCGTTTATTGTGTCTGCTGAGATTCCTCATATTGGACTTTTAATCTGCAAAAAATATGATTATTTGTTTTCACAGGTTTAAGCAGCAGGCGCACCTTTAATAGTTCTCCTAGTGTCGACAATGACCAGTGTACAGTACATGACAGACAGTTACATTATAAGTCTTAACACATTTCTATTTTGTTCTGTGTTTCAGGGAAGAATATTGCTCTTATTTTGGCTGTTACTGTTCTTGCTGTTGTTCTGGCTCTGCTGTGTGCATGTATACTCTACAAAAAATATCAGAAAGGTAAGTTTAAAAAAAAGATTCTTACATTGTAACATTCAATCACATTCATGCAGGTGTACAATGAGGACATTATAACCTGACACTATTACACTGTGACACTTGTATTAATGTTAACACTCAGCTGGATTAACTGCAGCTCACTCCACCACCAACACCTCCTCCTCATGTTTTCATATTATTGTTGATGTTGAACTAAAATGTGTGTTTATTAAGGATTATCTCTTCTTTTAGAGCTCAAACAGCGAAATCTTTTCTGCTAAATCTGTAAATGTTCAGCCATTATTGTTAAATCCTTTGAAGTCTATTCATCTATTCATTACAAACAGTGAATTTTACAGCATGTTTTCGCTCCTGGACTCACAAACATTTAAAATGTTGGTTCTTTATGTGCTCTAGTGAAACTTAAAAGTATAGATAAAAGTATGCAGGCCTATAAGGCAACAGGCAGATATCAAGGAGAAGGTGAAGCTGTGTGTCTGCCTCCTCTTCATAGTTAAAACAGCGCAGTGGACAGGATTGCATCAAATCTATTAAGCTTCAGAGTGTTTGGTGTTCTTCACATCCTTTCCTTACCAACATTATACGTTTTTCTTCATCAGGAAGGAGCGAAGAGGATGAAGTGGTGTACATGTACACCACAAATGGGGAGGCTACCAGCTGAGAGGCGGTCAAGGATTTAACATTATCTGCAGCAAGACACTCCTTCATGAATCAGAGTTTGGAGCTGCATAAACTGCAGTCACATTTTTGCTGTTTAAATTCGTTTTTTACTTGCCAACATAGTTGTATTTTTTGTGCAATCTGTAATTAATCGCTATTACTTAATTTAAAAATTGAGCTTGACATGAATTTTTAAGTGGTAAATAATGAACAGACCAAATTAGTTTTCAGATGTAAAAAACTAAGCAGCATCTTTTTACTCACATTACACATTACTTCATCCCATATTATTTGTCATATTACAGTTATTGAACCATGATTCTGCTGTTTGCTGTGTGATTTTTAAATAAAACATTTCTGTTACAATAATTGGTGATTTTGTGTGTGAATTAAAAACCAGAGAAAACGCGAGAGATAAAGTTTACATTTAAACATGTATTAATAACATAAGTATTAATAAAAGATGATTCCAACACCACAGGGGAAATGACGGAAGTACATAAGTCGTATGAGCTTGATTTAGTTAAAGTATTACAGTAAAAGTAAAGTACAGTAAAAATTCAAATTTAACTCCTGGTAAGGGTACAGCACCATACAATAATTTAGCCATAAAATATTGTAGTTTTACAGTAATTTTGTGGGATTGGGGTTAACGTGAAAATTACAATACGTTGCTGTGATATTACTGTGAATTGTTGTGCATTTACAGAATAATTACAGCATCATAATGTAATTTTAAAATACTGTATTTTCACAGTAATATGGTGTCTGAGTTGCTGTAGAAACACAATACATTACTGGGATTTTCATGTTAATTACTGTATAAATAATTACAGTTCATCACTGTGAATTTACTGCAATTATTAGCCAATTTATTGTGAAATTAACATAATAATTTTACAGTGCAACTTGAGTTAATGTACTTAAGTCAATGTTTACTATGTGTTGGAAGTGATAGAAACAACACAATGAATCATCAGATCTTCTGTAGGCTGCATTTATTTTTAGAAATATGAACTCAGATGTGGTTTATACTGAAAATGAAAGAAAGTGAAAGTAAGCGAAGGAAGAATACCACGACCCAAAAGCCACCAGTATCCTTTCAGTAAGACTAGTCTTTAAGAGGAGGCAAGGAAGCGGATTTTGAACTCGGCACAAATACTCCCGGGAAAAAATGATTACGTGTTAAACCAAACCCACAGTATCTTAAATCCCCGCCTCTTCAAAAAAGCTCCCAGACCAATAAGAGAACGCTACGTCATCGGCTCATTCGAATATTCATTACATTTCGCGGGCTTTCGGCACCACGTGGTCGTTTCGCGCGAAAAACTGACTCCCGGCCGGAAGAAGAAGCAGTTTCTGGACTAGAGGCAGAGACAGACAGACGTGCAACAATGGCGGTGAGTTAAAACTGTTATAAATCAGATTATTACGGATTAAAACATCTGATTATCAGGTTTAATGAGTCTACTGAAGGAGCGAGGAGTTAAATATGGCAGATTTGTGTTTGTTGTTCGAGTTTAATTCAGTAAATTTAAAGTTTTGCTGGATCACAACAATGAAGTGAGAGTTTTTTCTAATCTGAACAAACTATAAAACATAACGCTTATAAAGTTAAACATGTACATAATTAGAAATGTGTGTTATATATGTTCCGTAACGTAGTGACAGCATGAATAATAATAATAATGTGATGCATCTGCTTTGTTTGTTGCTCTGTAAGTTAATGCAGACTTCGCCATGTGGCTGCAAGTTATTGTTAGATTAGGTGTCAGATTGAATGCACCACAGATTCAGCTTTTAAGCAGATCAAATAAACAAATACAGCTGAAAAACGACAAGAAACGTCACATAATAGAAGATAAAATACGCATAAAATGTTTTAAACTCAAACTTGTACCATTATCTTTGTTTCCAGCTATATTTGAATGTACATCTACACATGATTTAACCCTTAAAAGTGTGACTTACTCTAATTCATTATTTTGAGCCTCAATATGTCATTAATTTACCTCCTGGAGCTGCATTTCTTCTCCACATAACCTCCAGTAATAATAGATCATAGTTAGTTTTATTCAGTCATCTATCACCATGATTAACCTGCATTTAAAGAGATACAGAAACCTTTTTATTAAGATTGTTTGACTTGTGTTAATTCATCTTATCGATACTTATTGTGATCAGATAGTCTTGTATTGGATTGCATTATATTGTAATGTGGTTATGATGCCGTACATGCACATATTTTACTAATTTATCTCCTTGATCTTTCTCCACATAACCTCCAGTAATGATAGATCATATTTAGTTTTACTACGTGATCTATCATCATGATTAACCTGCATTTAAAGAGACACAGATGTGCAACACTATCAGTATGTTGTATTACCTTTTTAATTGAGATTTATTGGCTGGTGTTAATTCAGCTTATCGATAATTATTGAGACCAGACTGTCTTGTATTGGATGATACTGAGCTGCAATGACAAGGGGATCAATTGATTAGACAAGGCAGATGTATTTGTATATTATTGCTTTACATAAAACATAAAATGACAGAATATAAAAGCAACACATGCCAAATAAAACCCCATTTAAACATGATTTAAAGTCTTAAATTGGAGCAGAAAGCTAATTATTTTGAAAAAAAATTTTGAGCTGAAGGATCAATCTGAATTTGATTTGAGATGGTAAATAAACACTTGTACTATTTAAATAATTTGGATTTCAGAAGATACTGAAAAATAAACTTACTGCTAATTAAAATTAAATTCCCTTTTTTATAGACGTTGAATTGCGTCATAGCAGCTGCTGCCGAGTGACAAAAACACTAAAACTGGCAACTAAAGAAAACAATGTATTAAATAATCATGAATAATGCAAGGTGAATTAAAATAAACATTAAAAACAGCAACAGAACTTAAAACACAAGCTGCTCTTTAACTTTTTCAACATGTATTAAAGATATCATCGTGTTCTGATATCAGACTAAATCAGCGATCCTCTTTTATGTCGACAGGATTCCTCCGAGTCGTTCCACATGGCCACCAGCCCCAGCCGAGGCCCCCGCAGAGGAGACCTGACCTCCAGCCCCGGCAGAGACCTGCCCCCCTTCGAGGATGAGTCCGAGGGGCTTCTGGGCGACGGACCCCTTCCTGGAGAGGAAGAGGAGGACGCAGAGGGAGAGGAGCTGATCGGGGACGCGATGGAGAGGTGGGAGGACGAGGATGAGATGGATAAATAAAAAGGAGGAGTTTGTCTGAGTGGAAGAAAAATAACTATTCTTCTCTCTTCTCTCTGTTTAGGGATTACCGTGCCATCCCGGCTCTGGATCAGTACGAGGCCGAGGGTTTGGACCTGGATGACGAGGATCTGTCGGAGATGTCGCCTGGAGCTCGAGCCCGCGCTGAAGAAGCCATGAGCATCAGGGACAGAGCGCACGGTGTCACCGGTCGGCTGAGGAGAGGACTGCTCTACGGTGAGAGGAGAGAAAGAGAGAGGAGAGGTTAGAGAAGATGGCACGACTCTTATCGTCAAGTTACTGATCATTATTTTTTTACCGTTACGCAGCCGATGACGAGGATGACGGGCAACCTTCAGCACGGCGGAGGCGGAGAGCCGAGTGGGCGGCAGATGGAGGAGAAGACGGAGATGAAGAGGAAATGATAGAGAGCATCGAAAACCTGGAGGACATGAAGGTTTGTGTCTTCAGGGTCAGATTCAGGTCGGTTCGGGTCTCCAGCTCATTATTAAATATCTGACGTGTATCTCCTCCGTCCGCAGGGTCACACTGTGAGGGAGTGGGTTTCCATGGCGGCGCCGCGGCTCGAGATCTACCACCGATTTAAGAACTTCCTGCGGACACACGTGGACGAAAACGGCCACAACGTCTTCAAGGAGAAAATCAGCGACATGTGCAAAGGTTAGCGTCGCTTTCTCGTCTTATGAGCAGATGTGTGAATGATGATGAAGCTTTGTTTTTGTTGTTTTTAACTGATTCCTGTTTTTTATTTTTTTTAATTTAAACCAACTCCAGAGAATAAGGAGAGTCTGGTTGTGAACTATGAAGATCTGGCAGCCAGAGAACACGTGTTGGCTTACTTTCTACCTGAAGCTCCAACTGAGATGTTGAAGGTGAGAAAACTTCAGCTTAGAAACGTATCATTTCCTGCTTCATAGTTAATAATATAACCAGTAACATTCACACACATCCAATACTTCACAAACATGCTAAAAATGGGTGTGAGATTTGTTTTATTGTGTCCAAAACTGTAATAATAACGTTTATTTATAGAGCAGCTTTCATTCAGGTTAATGTTAATAATACAGAACAGATGACGACATAAAGAAAAGGAATATTGAGACTAATTCATGCAAGGGAAAGTAAGAGATAAAAATGTAAATAAAGTAAAATAAATAAAAGAAAATACATAGAAATAATAGAGAATAAGAGAAAGTTTAAGTTAGGTAGTAATTAAGTTAAAAACTAGGTAAAATAGATAATACAGTGAAAAAAAGTATAAAAATAGTTGATTTTTTTCTTTTTAAATGTCCTTTTTTAAGACCCATTGTCTCTCTCCTGCAGAAATACGTATGTTATTGAGCTTTAAACTTAACTTAAACACAACTGAGGTTTATTTATTTTAGTTTCCATGTTGTGAAGAGAAGCTGGTTTGAATCCAGTCACAGGATGAAGAGATAGATGAAGGGAAATACACAGATCAGTCACCTGATGTTTAAGAAGAAATCTGAACTCTGACGTCTAGTTTTAGCTCCTGAGACATTTTTCTTACTAATGAGTGTGAGACTGTTGCAGCGTCCCATCTTTGGCTTCTTATCACTGAATTAAACATCAGCTCCATCCAAAGCAAACCCGTCTCATGACTATTTGGGGTTTCTTTGGCAGGTTTTCGACGAAGCCGCTAAAGAAGTGGTGCTCGCCATGTACCCGAAATACGACCGCATCGCACACGAGATCCACGTCCGCATCTGCAACCTGCCGCTAGTCGAGGAGATCCGCTCACTCAGGTAAAAAACAAACAACCAAACACGTCAAATTGACCCCGTCTGTTTTGACTGTTCCTTCTTTCCTCCCTCCCTCCTTCTCTCTTTCTTTCCTTCCTGTCTCTTTCCTCCCTTCCTTCCTTATGACCTTCCTCCCTCCCTCCTCTCTTTCTTTCCTTCCTCTCTCTTTCTTCCCTTCCTCCATCCCCTTTCTTCCTTCCTTCTTTCTGTCCTCCCTCCCTCACTCCTTCTTTCCTTCCTCCCTTCCTTCTTTCCTCTTTCCTTCCTCCCTTCCTCTTTTCCTTTCTCCCTCCCTCCTTCCTTTCCTCCGTCCTTTTTTTCCTTCCTCCCTTCCTTCTTTCTTTTCCCTCCTTCCTTCCTCCCTCCTTCTTCCCTCCTTCTTTCCTTCCTTTCCTTCCTCCATTCCTTCTTTCCTCCCTCCCTCCCTCCTATCTTTCTTTCCTCCCCCCACCTTCCTCCTTTCCTTCTTTCCCCTGTCCTTCTTTCCTTTCCCTCCTTCCTTCTTTCCTTCCCTCCTTCCCTCCTCCTTTCCTTCCTCCCTCCCTTCCTTCCTTCTTCCTCCCTCCCTTCCTTGACTCGAGGACAACAGGAGGGTTAAAAGCAGCGTTCATGTGATAAAAGTCAAATAAGTTCTTCTTCTCCTTTTTTAATGTTAGGCAGCTGCATCTGAACCAGCTGATCCGTACCAGCGGTGTGGTGAGCAGCTGCACGGGCGTCCTCCCTCAGCTCGCTATGGTCAAGTACAACTGTAACAAGTGTAACTTCGTGCTGGGACCGTTCTTCCAGTCCCAGAACCAGGAAGTGAAGCCGGGCTCCTGTCCCGAGTGTCAGTCCCTCGGACCCTTCGAGATCAACATGGAGGAGGTGAGAGGCGGACGGACGCGGAGAACATCGACTCAATGTCTCCTATAATGTGTAGGAAAAAGATCTCTCCCTTTCTTAATTAACCAATTAACCGATCGTCTCCCTGGTTACAGACCGTGTACCAGAACTACCAGAGGATCACCATCCAGGAAAGTCCCGGTAAAGTCGCAGCCGGTCGCCTCCCTCGCTCCAAAGACGCCATCCTGCTCGCCGACCTGGTGGATCACTGCAAGCCTGGAGACGAGATCGTGAGTAGATGTTTGTTTTTATTGTCTTAAAAACAGGAAATCTGGCAGGACATGTTGCATCTCTGCTACTAATTGGAAGGAAGGGAATAAGGAAAGGAGGGAGGAAGAAGGAAGGAAAGGAGGGAGGAAGAAGGAAAGGAGGGCGGAAGGAAAGGAGGGAGGAAGAAGGAAGGAGAGGAGGAAAGGAGGGTGGGAGGAAGAAAGAAGGGAGGGAGGAAGGAAGGGAGGAAAGAAGAAGGGAGGGAGGGTGGGACGAATGAAGAAGGAAGGAAAGGAGGTATGGAAGGATGAAGGAAGGTAGGAGGTAGGGAGGGAGGGTGGGAGGGAGGAAAGGAGGGAGGAAGGGAGGGAGGGAAGAAGGAAGACGGAAGGGAGGGAGGAAGGAAGGAAAGGAGGTATGAAGGAAGGATGGAGGAAAGAAGGAAGGTAGGGAGGAAAGAAAAAGAGGAGGGAGGGAGGAAGAAAGGGAGATGGAGGAAGGAAAGCAGGGAGGAAAGAGAGAAGGAGGGAGGAAGGAAAGAAGGAACAGTCAGAACAGACGGGTGAATTTGACCCGGGAGGACGACACGAAGTTTAAAGTAGTTTTATTTATTTTCCCTCTCAGGAGTTGACGGGAATCTACCACAACAACTACGACGGCTCTCTGAACATGGCTAACGGCTTCCCGGTGTTCGCCACCGTCATCCTCGCCAACCACATCACCCGGCGGGACGAAGGCGTCGCCGTGGCCGAGCTCACCGACGAAGACGTCAAAGCCATCGTCGCCCTGTCCAAAGACGAACGCATCGGAGAGAGGGTGAGGGGGGACGAGTTAATGTTTATACTGAAAATACAGAAACACTGACACCGAATGATTTAACGTGAAGGAACGAGTTCAGTGAGGAACACGAATATGCAAATTAACCTTTAAACCGACACGTGGAACCAGTCAAAAATATAAAAAATGACATAAATCAGTTAAATTTGTTGACAGCAGAAAAAATATTACCATCATAATTTAGGGAAATCACTCGACCTTATAAATCCGAACCACTGCTGACGACTTCATGTTGAAATTTAAATATAATATAATTCATTTTAAATATTTAGCTTTGAAAACCATCTACATGAAATTCTCACTTTTTTTTTTTTTTTTTTTTTTTTTTTTTTAAATTAGTAGGGTTAATTGAAGTTGTGCATTAATTCAGATTTGAAGATTCAAATGTTAAATTTCCCCCTAAAAAACTTTAGCAGGCTGCTTAAAATCCTAAAATTTAAATTTAGGTCATAAAATAGTTGAATTTAGACATAAATGTAAATGTTTTTACTTAATTTTCACAGTTTTCATCTTGAATTTGGAGTCTGAATTTAAATAATAAGATATGAAAAGTTTATTAAAGTTAATGAATACTAGACACTTGAATTTTATATTTATATTTATATTTTTGAACTTACACCGCTTGCATGAAGTGTATTTAGCAGTCGCTCAGTTTCACAATTGACTTATTTTCCTTTAGATTGATTCATTAATTTTCATATTTATGGATCAGACACACAGAAAAAAAACTCAGAGACGATTTATCTCCAACATGGCCGTAAGATGTTAGAAAACAAAGACGACAGTGGTTTAATTTCACATTTGACTCATTTCTTATAACATTTAAATAATTATGACTTTGATTTACTTCTTTAAATGTGCAGAAAAAAGGTGATTTTAGTAATTATAGCAAAGTTGCAGCTTGTGAACAAATCAAAATATCTAGAAAAATATCCAAATGATGTTTTATTTTATATTTATGAGCAACACAGAGATGAATTAGTGATATTTAATCTCATTTTTTAACAGCTGTGATTGATTTAAACCATTTTCCCCCCAACTAACATAACAGGATTTTTGAATAATTGATGCATTTCTTGTCAAAATTGCTGTTAGATGTTAAAACTTGTGCAGATGTTGAACTCTAACCTCTTTGTGTTGTCTTGTGTTTAGATTTTTGCCAGCATGGCTCCGTCCATCTACGGTCACGAGGACATAAAGAGAGCTCTGGCTCTGGCTCTGTTTGGAGGAGAGCCCAAAAATCCAGGTAAAGAAGACGTTTAATGTCTTAATTAAGTCTAATTGAAGAGTCATCAGTCCTCATAGCTGCAGCACAGTGATAGTAATGTGTGTTTTCTGTCTCTTTTCTCTCTCTTTTTTTTTTTAAAGGCGGTAAACACAAAGTGCGTGGAGACATCAACGTGCTGCTGTGTGGAGACCCGGGAACCGCCAAGTCTCAGTTCCTCAAGTGAGCAGCAAAACACTGAAAACATGAAAACACATAAAAATGAAGCTAGAAACACTCAGTCTGTTTTTACATGCATTTTACAATTGTGCAAATATAAACCAATAAGAAGATTGATTAAATGTTTTTTTTCCTCCTCTGCAGGTACATAGAGAAGGTGTCGACCCGCGCCGTGTTCACCACCGGTCAGGGAGCCTCGGCCGTCGGTCTGACCGCCTACGTGCAGAGACACCCGGTCACCAGGGAGTGGACGCTGGAGGCCGGAGCGCTGGTGCTGGCCGACCGCGGAGTCTGTCTCATCGACGAGTTCGACAAGGTGAGACGATGACGATGACATCATCATCATCATCATCATCATCATCATCATCATCATCATCATCATCATCATCATCATCACTCCTCCTCCTCCTGTTTGATGTTTGATCGGGAGCTTTTTTAACGCTCCTGTTGTCCTCGAGTCAAGGAGGAAGGATAGAAGGAAGGGAGGGAGGGAGGGAGGGAAGGAAGGAAGGAGAGGAGGGGAAGAAGGAGAGGAGGGAGGGAGGAGGAAGGAGGAAGGAAGGAAAGGAGGAAGGAGGAAGGAGGGAGGAAGGAGGAAGGAGGAAGGAGGGAGGAAGGACGGAAGAAGGAAGGGAGGGGGAGGTGGAGGGAGAAGGGAGAAAGAGGGAGGGAGGAAGGAAGGAATGGTGAGGGAGGGAGGAAGGAAGAGAATAGGAGAAAGGAAGGAGAGGAGGAGTGGGAGGAAGGAAGGAAGGAGATGAGGGAGGAGGACAGAAAGGAGGAGGAGAAGGACTGAAGGAGGAGTGGAGTGAGGGAGGTTGGAAAGGAGGAAGGTAGGGGGGAAGAAGGTTAGAGGGGAGGAAGAAAGAGAGAGGAAGGAGAGAGGAGGAAGGACAGGAAGGGAAGGAAGAAGAAGGAACAGTCAAAACAGACGGTTATTAAACTCCTCCCTCTGTCTCTCCTCTAGATGAACGACGCCGACAGGACGAGCATCCACGAGGCGATGGAGCAGCAGAGCATCTCCATCTCTAAAGCCGGCATCGTCACCTCGCTGCAGGCCAGATGCACCGTCATCGCGGGCGGTCTAACCCCATCGGTGCGTACAACGCAGCGGCACGAACTAACACCGAAAAACACTTAAAATAAATCATCACTACATTGATTAACATTATTAAAGATAATCGGTCTTATTTGACCTTATCAGCTGCTTTTCATTTGCTGTTAAAAAAGGATTGGAATTAGACTTTAGCTCAGATGGTGCGTTCAGGTGCAGTAGGAAAACTGACAGCAGCTGGTTTTAAAGGAGTTTCTGACCTGTAGTGATGCTTTAACCCTCCTGTCGTCTTCCCGGGTAAATTGACCCCGTCTTTTTTGACTGTTTCTTCTTTCCTTCCTCCCTCTTTCTTTAATTTTTCCTTCGTTCTTCCATTCTTCTTTCCCTCCACTTCCTTCCTTCCTTCCTTCCTCCTTTCTTTGCTCCATCCTCCTTCATACTTCTTTCCTTCCTTCCTTGCTCCTTTCCTTCCTCCCTTCCTTCTCTCCTTCCTTCCTTCCTTTCTCCTTTCTTTGCTCCATCCTCCTTCCTTCCTTCCTTCCTTCCTTCCTTCCTTCCTTCCTTCCTTCCTTCTCTCCTTCCTTCCTCTTTCCTTCCTTCCTCCTTTCCTTCCTTGATCCTTTCCTTCCTCCCTCCCTCCCTCCTTACTCCTTTCCTTCCTTCCTTACTCCCTCCCTCCTTCCTCCCTCCCTCCCTTATTTC